>NC_088880.1:9166224-9262653 GCF_032884065.1 Artemia franciscana | reverse complement strand
TTACACTTTAGAGCCACTTAATACTGGGGCGCCTGGCCTCCTATCCGAACCATAGATACTAGGGGGCACAGGCTGCGGCACTTGAAATTGAGACTGCCCTTGTGAGTATCGAGGGTGTGAATGCTGTGTTTGCTGCCTTGGAGGACAAAGAGGGTCAAAAATATTGCTTTGCAATGGCATCCGTTTATCTGAAAAGAAGAAGACAATTTTATCTAACATCTGAAAAATATCTACAAAACGAAAAATGCAGCAAAAAAAAAAAAAAAAAATCGAAGGCCACACTTGCCTTTCCGTGACGTTCAAATAGGAAGTTCAAATAGGAATAAATCCTTTTTATAGACAGTGATAAATTTTATAAGAAACCTAGATATTTCGGTCATATATGCAGTGACCATCATCAAAGTAAAATATTTGAGTATTACTGCTGATGACAGTCACTGCATATGTGACAGAAATATCTAGTATTTCTTTGTGAAATTTATCAGTCTATAAGAAAGATTTATCCCTATTTCAACTTTTTATGAAAAAAGGAGGATAATCAAAGTCAGTGAAAAAAAGAAGATGTAAATATTACTGGCGAGTCATTAGTGCAGAAATAAGAATTTAAAAAAAAAAAAAAAAAAAATCGAAGGCCACACTTGCCTTTCCGTGACGAGAAAAAGTTCAAATAGGAATAAATCCTTTTTATAGACAGTGATAAATTTTATAAGAAACCTAGATATTTCGGTCATATATGCAATGACCATCATTAAAGTAAAATATTTGAGTATTACTGCTGATGACAGTCACTGCATATGTGACAGAAATATCTAGTATTTCTTTGTGAAATTTATCACTGTCTATAAAAAAGATTTATCCCTATTTCAACTTTTTATGAAAAAAGGAGGATAATCAAAGTCAGTGAAAAAAAGAAGAATACAATGTAAATATTACTGGCGAGTCATTAGTGCAGAAATAAGAATTAAAAAAAAAAAAAAAAAAAAAAAAAAAAAAAAAAAAAAAAAAAAAAAAATCGAAGGCCAAACTTGCCTTTCCGTGACGATAAAAAGTTCAAATAGGAATAAATCCTTTTTATAGACAGTGATAAATTTTATAAGAAACCTAGATATTTCGGTCATATATGCAGTGACCATCATCAAAGTAAAATATTTGAGTATTACTGTTGATGACAGTCACTGCATATGTGACAGAAATATCTAGTATTTCTTTGTGAAATTTATCAGTCTATAAAAAAGATTTATCCCTATTTCAACTTTTTATGAAAAAAGGAGGATAATCAAAGTCAGTGAAAAAAAGAAGAATACAATGTAAATATTACTGGCGAGTCATTAGTGCAGAAATAAGAATTTAAAAAAAAAAAAAAAAAAAAATCGAAGGCCACACTTGCCTTTCCGTGACGAGAAAAAGTTCAAATAGAATAAATCCTTTTTATAGACAGTGATAAATTTTATAAGAAACTAGATATTTCGGTCATATATGCAGTGACCATCATTAAAGTGAAATATTTGAGTATTACTGCTGATGACAGTCACTGCATGTGTGACAGAAATATCTAGTATTTCTTTGTGAAATTTATCACTGTCTATAAAAAAGATTTATCCCTATTTCAACTTTTTATGAAAAAGGAGGATAATCAAAGTCAGTGAAAAAAAGAAGAATACAATGTAAATATTACTGGCGAGTCATAAGTGCAGAAATAAGAATTAAAAAAAAAAACAGAAAAAAAACACAAGACAATATAGAACACAAACTTAAAAAAAAGGATAAATTTATGTAAAGACAAATTTATAGAAAGACATTATAGAAACGCTATATATACAGAAAGACAAAGGTAAAGGCAAATTTATAAAAAAGTTTTAAAATACACACAAACAATTATTTTTATCATGCTACATTTTCATTTACAACCAATATGAAATGCAAGTCTAATAATGATGAAAAAGACATTGAAGAAACAGCGAAAACATATAGATATATAAGAGGCTGAACTGTAGCGTTGAGTTATTGAAGAGCCATGCGCCTTCATTGTATTATTTCTTCTATTCTTATGTCAAACCATTTCGTGTATAAGCAGTGATATTAGAAACTTTGGAAGGAGCTTAAACATTAAACATTAAATTAAACATTAAAACTTAAAACGAACAGAAATTACTCCGTGTATGAAAGGGGCTGCTCCCTTCTCAACGCCCCGCTCTTTACGCTAAAGTTTGACTCTTTCTCTCAATTCTACTTTATCAAACAGTTCTCTCAACGCCCCGCTCTTTACGCTAAAGTTTGACTCTTCCTCTCAATTCTACTTTATTAAACAGTAAAAAACTTCAGCGTAAAGAGCGGGGCGTTGAGAAGGGAGCAGCCCCTTTCATACACGGAGTAATTTCTGTTCGTTTTAAGTTTTAATGTGACTCCTTACTTTCAGTTAAAAAAAACTAGTTTTTTTTTATTTAATTTCTGAACATTTTTGAATTTATGCATGTTTGATTTTGGTTCTCTACACATAAATTATTAAAATGAAATTTGCATATTAATTCTTTTTTTGGCTAAATGGCTTTCTCTTAGTTTTGATTAGACAATTTTGAGAAAAAAGGGCTGGAGGAGGAGGCCTAATTGCCCTCTAATTTTTGGGTTGCTTGAAAAGGCAACTGGAACCTTTAATTTTTAACGAACGTTTTTGTTAGAAAAAAATATACGTAACTTAAGCATTAACTTACGTAACGAACTTTTATATACTTATATTTTTATTATGTGTATGAGGGGGTTTGTCCCCCCTGGAGGAAAAACTTTCCTGGACTTGGATTATGCTGATGAAACTTTTAGAGGTTTTACGAGTTCAGCGTGCTAGAATAGGTTTGAAAATTGATGTTAAGAAGACTAAGTCACTAAGGCTAGGAATAAGTGAAGACGAAAAGGTGACGAAGAGTGAAAACGACAAGAATAATCAGGTTACACTTACCTTAGTAATATTATTAGTAAAGACGATGGGAGCAGTGAAGATGTTAAAAGTAGAATAGCCAAGGCTCAGGGTGTTTTTTGACAGTTAAATAAAGTTTGGAAGAATAGGAAGATAAGTCTCCAAACCAAAATTAGAACATTGAAAGCTAGAGCGATGACAGTGGTCAAATATGGCTCCGAAGCACGGACGCTCCGAAAAAAGGATGAAAATTTACTAGATGTTTTCCAGAGAAATTGCCTACGGATTGTTCTGGGTACCCGGCTGACTAACCGCGATTCAAACAGTAGGCTGTACGAAAAATCTGGTTTAGTTCCGCTTTCTAGGGCTATAATGAAAGAAAGGTTGAGATGGCGAAGCAACGTTCTGCGGATGAAGGTAGATTGCCGAAGATTGTCCTTTTCGGCCAACTGTATAAGGCTAAACGGAAAGTAGGTCCTCATTGTCTGGGGTAGGATGATGTCATAAACAAAGATTTAAAGAAAATGGGAACCTCATGGGAGGGTGTAAAGAGGGAGCCTTTGAATAAAATAAAATAAATAAATAAATATATTCGCAAATTTGATGGCAGGCCGTTAAGCCTCTACAAAACAAAAATCTTAATTTGCATTTCTTCTAAATTTGCATAAGGAGAAAATGTCACTTGAATAATATTCATCAACTTCCTTCTTGAATGTCCGTAGGTTTGTGGAGCAGATTACTCTTTCTGGTAAGTTGTTCCAATGCTGAACAACTCGGTTGCCGAAAGTCCATCGGCCCATGTCCTTGTAAAAACGTTCCATACTCACTTTGTACTGATGTCCTCGGAGATGATTTTTATTGAACTGCACGATTCTCTGGGCTGGTACGTTATCATAGGCTCCATTGCAGAGCTTGTACATTTCAATAAGATCACCACGATGGAATCTATATGCGAGGGTTGGGATTTCAAGCTTTCTAAGCCGCTCTTCGTAGGGAAGGAAGCGTAACCTGGGAGAGAATTTAGTTATCCTCCTCTGAACATTTTCGAGAGCATCTATGTCCTTGTTGTAGTATGGTCTTGTAGAACAATGTCCATACTCAAGAATCGGGCGGACAAGGGACTTATAGAGCGTAGCAAGCATTTTGTCGTCCTCGCACGAGAAGTTTCTTCTGATCATACCAGCAACTTTGGAAGCCTTCTTGACGACAGCTTCATAGTGGCTACTGAAGTTCAGTTCAGAATCCACTAAGATGCCTAGGTCTCTTTCTTCTCTACTAAGAGTGAGTGCAGTGGAACCAAGAAAGTATGAGGACGAAAAGTTTTGTGGACCCAGAGTGAGGATATGACTTTTCTGGGTATTGATTTCCATGATCCATTTCCTCATCCAGTCATCGATTCGTTGGAGATCCGCCTGCAGGTGGTGAATGTCTTCACATGACGAGATGACGCGATAGAGCTTTGTGTCGTCCGCGTAGAGAAGGATGTCAGATTTGATGCCCTCAACTAGGTCGTTGATGTAGAGATTAAACAGAAGGGGGCCGAGAATTGACCCCTGGGGTACTCCGCTAAGAACTTCTTCTTCGGCATTGCTGAGACAACCTTCTACGCACACAACTTGCTTTCTATCAGTTAAGAAGTCCGTAATCCATTGAAGAAGACTGAATGAGGACCCGGATGATGAGAGACCGTATTTCCTGAGCTTCTTGACGAGACGCTTATGGGGAACTTTGTCAAAGGCTTTCTTGAGATCCAAGTATATGAGATCAATCTGGAACCCCTTGTCGATGTTTTTCTTCCAATCATCTGTGGCACAAAGCAGTTGGATCTCTGCAGATCGTTCCTTAAGAAAACCAAACTGCTTTTCGGTAAGTATTTTTTCTCGTTTTAAGTGTTCTAGGGTGTGGTCTGCAATGAGAGACTCAAGTACTTTACACGTAATACAAGTGAGGCTTATCGGTCTGTAGTTTGATGGGTCTTCTCGTTTCCCACCTTTGTATATTGGGACGACAATAGCTTTTTTCCAAATAGTGGGAAGCTCACCGAGTTCAAGAGACTTTCTGTAAATGTAAACTAGTGGCTCTGTTATTACCGTTGCAAGTTCTTTGAGCAGTTTTGGATGTAGATTGTCTGGGCCTGTGGACTTGCTTGGGTTAAGTTCTCTGAGTTTTTTTAGAACATCGCTATGTTTGATCTCTATCGGTCTTATCAATTCGCTTATACCCTGAATTGGTTCCTCGCGGCTAAAGTGGTCTTCGTTCTCAGGTTCCTGAGTAAAAACAGAAGAGAACTGGCTGTTGAGAAAATTTGCCTTGTCCATGGGGTCGTGTACCAGCTTTTGTTTCACGGGATCATAAAGAGATGAGACTCCACCTTTGTTTTTCCTTTTGCTGTTCACGTATTTCCAGAAACTTTTCGGGTTTTCTTTCAAGGAGAAAGCTAATTTACGTTCTCTAAGCTTTCCTTCTCTTCTTGTTGCTTTTCGAACCCTGTTGCGGAGCCTCTTGAATGTTTTCTCTCGGTCGTTACTTAGTCGATTACTTTTGTAGTCTCTCCATGCTTTTTGTTTTGCTTTAATCAGTTCAATATTGGCTTTAGGTAATGCAACACGGGTGTATTTATTGTGCATAGGAATAAATTGTTCTTCCATTGAGGCTACAATCTTAGTGAACCTTGTGTAAATGGTGTCTAACGACTCCAACCCACTGAATTCTTCAGTCCAGTTGACATCCGAAAGCTCTCTTCTCATAGCAACGTAATCTCCCTTGTAGTAGTTACGTTTCAGTGCCACACGTGTCCTCAAAACCTCCGTTTCCAAGCTAAACACAATTACCGAGTGATCCGATTTACCGATTGGTGACAACTGCTTAATATCTGATACCAGGTCTCCATCGCTTACTAGTAACAAGTCGAGGATACTTGGTGTGTCAGATCCCCGCATCCTTGTTGGCTCAGATATTAGCTGCTCTAGAAAGTGTTCGTTAATAACGTCCAGGAATTTACTCGTCAAGCTTGCGGTAGATTCCGTGGTGTATCGCCTATTCCAGTCTATCTTAGGGAGATTGAAATCTCCTATAATAGCAAGCTTTTGGTTGGTGTTCTTAGCGAATGCTGCTATTTGCGAGAACAGAGCTTCGTCGGATGTGTCAGTGTTGTTGGGGCTACGATAACAGATCCCAAGAACAGTGTCGCTGGTCGTTTTAGACTTAATGCAGATCCACAGACTTTCTTTGGGCTCAATCGTGTCGGTTGACCTCGATATTGGATGCACGTTGATGCCTTTTCGACAATAGCAGGTTTGAAGTCCAAGCAGATTTTTTTTTACGCCTACGACTTTTTTTAAGAGAGGGATCAGTTTGGACAAAGGCTTGGGGATCCCGTCGTTACTGAAAACAAGAAGTTATGTGGAATGCGACTTTTTGGAAAGACAGCGATTATCCTGAAATCTAAGCGAAATTATTTGGCAAATGACCTATAGCCGCGGCGAATCAGGTTTTCCAAAATATCCAAGAAATTAGCTTTAGCAAAAATTAACGTGTTAACATTTAATCCGTGTTAATTCGTGTTGTATTCGTATAATACTTCGTGTTAACGATGGTATATTTACGAACGTTAATTTTCGGCGAGAATTTTGGAGAATCAAGTTTTCTTTCGGGAAAAGTAGAGCCACTGAATAGCCGTCCTTGGTAAAATAGAAAAAAAAATCCAACTCCCCATCAACGAATTGCAGAAAAAAAAAGACTTAAATCAACCACTCCAAGAAAGTTTAGCTAAGACTTCACTTCGTACACAGCTCGCTTAGTACTATTTCTACTTATCTCTAAAGCATATTGTATTGATTTTATTTTAAATTTGAGAGTAAGGACGAAGTAGGCACAAAAATAACTGTAAATTGAAAGGGACTCATGAAGAAGTTTTGTCCCAGGGAAAATTTATTTAGAAGTTCTTTTATTTATAACTCAGTCATCTTAAGCACATCAAAATAAAAGCATTTTTTGTATTTTTTAAATAAAAGCATTTATATTACAGAATTCCTTGAATTGTCATCGTCACTGTGGCGTTAAATGATAGTGTCATTGTTGACACTATCATTTATCAATGACACTAAATGATAGTGTCATTGTTGTTTGGCAAAGATATCCTATTTAAAATTATACACAGTAAGGTCTAATTGCAATATTTTTATTCCAATTTTTACTCGCATCTTTCGGTTTTCTTCAGTCTAACAACTATAACATTTCAACTATATCCATGGAGAGGCAAAATAAAGAAAAGAAGAAAAATACCTCTACCGTAGCCAGTAGTATAGCCTCGATCTTGTTTTCGCTGTGTTTGTTGCTGGTATCCTTGAGGCGGACATGGCGGCAGAGGGTAAGGAGGCTTTGGTTTGCTTCCTTGCTGAATAGTTGGCAAATCAGACTGAAATCTTGGAGGATGATGATGCTGGCTACTTTGTCTGTTTTGTAGGCTTTCGTACTCATAGTAATTAGATATTGGTCGATCTGCTTTTGATTCCCTGGACTCCCGATGGGAGCGCTGGGAGCGGTACTGCTGTTGCCTTCGACTAAAAAAATAAATAAATAGAAGTTTCCAGTAATAAAGACATGTTTAATTATGAAACATTCTATAACTGGTTTCATTACTGATATGTTCAACATTCCCTTTAAATATGGAAATATCAACCCATACCTATACTGGAATCCAAATAATTCCGTTTGATTAAGTTCAATATCCCACTCCAACATTCTCTGAAAGTTTCAACTAAATACCTTTACCCATTCCTGAGATATTGCAGACATACCATTTTGACAACCAGAATGTCTATGATGTCTCTTGATTCAATACCGGTGAACATCAAATTTGACATTTCTAGAAATTTTCAACTTAATAAATGTAGCTGGGCCCAGTTACAACTGGGATGCACACAGTGCCCTCAAGTTCAGCATCCCCCTCAACAATCTCTGAACGTTTGAACTTGATATTCTTCCCTAACTACTGTTGAAATACTTAAGATTTGCTGTTTGTACAGCGTGGATCATTAGAGCGTCTTTTGATTCTGTTTAAAATCCCTCTTAGTATTACATGGAAGCTTCAGCTTATTCCCCATAGCCATTCCTGGGATCAATACAGATTGTCAGGGATAGAGGTGAAAATTCAGTTTCAGAATTCAACGCGCGTAAGCCAATATCGGGACAGTGCTTGGCTGTCCTGATCAAGAAGTAGCTGAGGCTCTTCAAGAAAACGTGAATTATCATCTCTGTAAACAGGTTTAAGTCAGTGTTGGTTGTGGTTCTAGTTCAAGCGCCATAACAGGTTCAGTGGCAGCAGAAAATCAGGAGCACCTCGAGACTCAAAATAATGCTGAACCTGTACAAGAAACAACCGAGCCAGATCTAAATAGTCAAAGCAATACAGTGGGTCATTCTAATTCACGTACAATTTTTGTACGTGTCGATAATACGTGTCGATTGTACGTGTCGATTGTACGTGTCGACATCACCGTCACGATACAATTTTTAAAGCATACCGAGTGCACAGCTTCAAAGGTCTATCAGAGTATGGTCCAACTATGAGGTAGGAACACTGATAGCCAGCTCAAGCTTAAAAAAAAAATTATGCAAAAGCGACTTCAGCGAGGATCGACTAAATTTGAATCTGGCTTTAAACACCATCTAAATATCTTCTGATGACAATACACCTTCAAAAAACCGACACTCGTGTATATGAAACAAAGCTCACATTTGAAAGATGAGCCAAGCTCACTATGCTCTTTTGCTCAATAAGCATTTGAAGGTTCATAAAAGATGCCAAACTCGTAGAAACTCTCTAGGACCCCGTTAGTTTCACACAGCAAAACTAATACAACAAAATTTATTCTCAGGCAGCATCCTAACAAATGGATGACTTAAAAGAACAGACTGTAACTGCCATTTCTTCTGAGACGCTTAAAGCGTATTTGGAGAAGAAGCATGACTAGGAAGTACAAGATCTGACACACGTGGGGGTAACATACAAGGGGGGAGCTGTCACTAGTGTCGAAAAGAGCCACCAACATCACCTGACGAATGGCGTCTTTTGGCAGTTTTTTTTTTCAAACTTCGCAACTGCATTACAAATTGGCATAAACATCTAATTCCTTGCTCTTGATTTGTTGCTATCGATTATTATCTATTATCAATTTGTTGCTATCGATCGATTATACTATTATCGATTTGTTGCTATCGATCGATTATTATTTGTTGCTATCGATTTATAGACACTGAAGAAAAATCTGTGGAAAAGATTTAGAAATAATGTATTAACTTAGCAGCTGGTTGAACTTTTCATATCGTGTCATTAGCATTGTGATGGATAAAACAATAAGAACTTGTAGATCCTAATTTTGTACTTTAAAGCTATACCTAGACTTTCAGAAACATGTTATTTTTTCCGCCAACTTTTTCCGCTGCAACCAGAAATGAGAACACAAGTCCCGAAATAAGTCCAAAGTTGTGAGCCCTTTTTGTTATCTAAATTCACAAAGTTCAGGAATTTTTAGAAGACAAATTTATTACTCAACGTTCAGGAAAGGTCTGATTCATCTGTGAAAATTCATGGAAAACGAAAATACCTTGCTGCCTCAGCTAGCCGCTGAAACAGGCAATTAACTCTTTTCAAGCCAAATGCTAACGAACCAAGGCCAAGAGAAAATTACAAAGTAAAAATAACAAAAAGAAAATTGGTTAAAACCCGTTACATCCCCTCTTCCTTTAGCAGTGTTTCATGAGTTCTCCCTTAGAGGTGTCATTTATGACGCGAAAAGGGGTAGGGCCACTTTGACAGCTACTTACGAGAGAGGCGCCACTCTGGCATAACCCTATACACACATGTAACTAGAGTGCCCCCATCTCAACCAGACTGCCTGACAATGGTTACAATTTTATCTATAGTTTTTAACGTCTGTAAATAAACCATAATTAAACCATGTATTCCGGCAAAATACGATCACCAAAGGATCTAAATCCTTTATTCAAATTTCTCTACAATGTTTATAAGCGAAGAAACAAAACCAGAGGAAGGAATTAGATATTCGTGCCAATTAGTCTACATTGTACTTTTTTCCGAAATAATTGAGAGTACATTGTATATACATTTAAGATTCAACTGGTTACGAAGTCAATAGAATTATTTAAATATCCTCCTCAAATCCCTGATCAAGATGTTGCTGCAACACTTGACTTATCCTAGGCAACGTAAATTTAATTGATATTAATGTGGAACTGTAATAAATGTTCCTAGCAGAGCACCAGGGGCGTAATTTGCAATGGGACAGGGGCCAACTGCCCCTCCCAGACCTGACTCCCCCACAGATTCTTCTTTAGTATATCTTTACCTTTATGGTATTAAATGGCTTGTTTTCAGTTTTCACTGTGATTCCCACTTTGATTTGAGAAAATGGGCTCCAACTTTACCCCCCCCCCCCATCACCACGATTTTGACGAAATAATGTTACCACAAAGCACTTGAAGTTGATTTCAGTTTCAGACAGGATATCGTTATGAGCAAATGCTGTATGACACCGTCTTATCTACTATGACGGTACCGAATGTTTGGATGGCAACCCTGACCTAGATATCAATGTGACAATTAGAAATAAAGTCCATTTTCAGGGGTGCTTGACTAGTCATTGTTTCTTTCAATCCATCAGAATTCCTTATAAAAGCAGAAAAAACAAGAGCCAAGAGCTCATATGGCCCTTGTGACGAGGTCGGAACCTAAAATTAGACCCTGTACTAGAGTTATCGATTTCATCGTCCTCATTTTACATCATCGTCCGATTTCGCGTCAAGAAGCACCGAACTCGCCAAAAAACTAGAAATCCCTCCAACTCCCCCAAAGAGATTGGATCCGTTCCGGTTATGTCGATCACGTATCTAGGACTTATGCTGATTCTTCCCACCAAGTTTCATCCCAATCTCTCCACTCGAAGCGTTTTAGAAGATTTCCGGTTTCCCCTCCAACTCCCCCCGATGTCACCGGATCCAGTCGCGATTTAAAATAAGAGTTTTGAAACACGAGATCCTTCTAAATATCAAATTTCACTAAGATTCAATCACCCGTTCGCAAATTAAAAATACCTCATTTTTTCTAATTTTCCGAATTAACCATCCCCCCCCAGATGATCGAATCGGAGAAGCGACTATTTTTAATTTAATCTTGGCCAGTCCCTGATACGCCCGCCAACTTTCATTGTCCTAGCTTATATGGAAGTACCCAAACTAGCAAAACTGGGACCGACAGACAGACAGAGCGACGGACAGAAATTGCGATCGCTATACGGCACTTGGTAGAATACCGAATTCCATAAAAACCCGAAATTGAACACACCCAACCTATCACATATTGAGATTAGGCTCCAAGCACATAATTAATGCTATTGTTGAACTGGAACGAATGTTAATGGCAGAGTACCCAAATTTTATTTCAGTTTCAGTATATGATACTGTTTGAGCAAATACTGTAAACTATATATACAATGATGGCACTAAAATGTTTGAATGGCAATACTGACCTAGATATTGTTATGGGGCATAGAAATAAATTAAAAATTTGTTTCTTAAATTTTTTTTTAAATAAAAAAAAGTCTGTATTCACAGGTAGTTCCCTGGCAATCGTCGCCTGTCGATCGATCAAATTTGCAAATAAATGAAAAACAACCGATAGATTATATACAGGCTATTCTGATTAGTCAAGATTTACCATGCGTAGCCAGTGAGCTAGTTGAGACTAAAAGAAAAATATGTAGTCTAAGACTAAAGTCAAATAATCGGCTAGCTAATTTCTAAATAGCATAGTTTGGCTTAACAAAAAAAGGGTAAGACAAAGTAACTAGAAGTGATATCTGAAAAACAATTATTATAAGTGTAAATAAACAATAACATCACAATAATTTACGGATGAATAAGTAAGAGGCAAATAAAATAATCATGCCAAAGCTGAATTGAAACTAAACTAAAAGTCTATACTTTTCATGCCAAATTACACGTTACTAGTTGAATAATACCTTTCTTCCTCAAATTCAACTTTGGCTCTCTGCCATAAAACCTGCTCTCGCAGTCTTTTCAGCTGTCTAGGGCTTATAGGAGTTCTATAGAAAAAGATGGCCTTTTTAGCTGCAATTCTGCGAAACAATCAAAAGGAAACAAAAATAAAATGATTTGGAAGTTTGTTAACTATATCAAATAATTCATGGAAAATATTCTTTCAATTAAACGAAACAAAAAAAGTGAAATAAAAAATAAATTTAACTTAGATATTTAGAATTAACAGTTTCATTTAGATAATTTGATAAATGACTTAATAGAAATTATGTTTAATTAAACATCTTTCACTTTAAAAATAAATATTTCATTATTAAATCTGGTAAAATTCTGGTTGATTGACTTTTGGCTATCTCGGAAAGGAGTTAGGTTAGGAAAATGAAATTTTCAGGGATGGGTCTAAAGGCTAAAGTGTGTCCACCTCCACTCCTTCTCCCTCTAGAGGACCCTGACCTTCAATGACCTTTAAAAATTGTGCGTTATAAAAGTGAAACTTTGCAAAATTTATCTTCTGCTTGTATGAAGTACAACAAATTGTTTTCAGCTTCACAACTTTGCTCAATCCCAATTTATAAGGTTTTAAAGATATGCAAATACATTTCCTAAATTAAAAAAAAAACATCGATATGGCTCAAAATTCTACTCAAATAACAGAAATTGAATTTTCAGAACTAAAGGCAGAGAAAAGGCAACTGGTACCTGAAAATTAAGGTAAAATGTTGTTTTGTCAAAATTTCAATAGGTATAGACCTGTCATGTAGGCAAATTTCAGGGCCCTCTAGAGGGAGAAGGAGTGGAGACGGGTACTTCAAAATACCTTCCTGGGACATACTTTAGCCTTTAGACCCATCCCTGAAAGTTTCATTTTCCTAACCTAACTCTTTTCTGAGATAGCCAAAAGTCAATCAACTAGAATTTTACCTTAAATATTTCTATCATTATATCATTAGTAAATATATAATAAACAGAAAGTAAATAACATAAGATGAATAAAAATAACAACAAAAAATAACAATAGCATACACTTTTCCAGCCAAATTACTCATTAATAGTTGAACAATACTGTTTTTCTTCGAATTAAACTTAGGCCCTCAGCCATAAAACCTGTTCTCGCGGTCTTTTCAGTTGTCCAGGGCTTATAGAAATTCTATATAAAAAAAGATATTTAGAAGTTTTATTAATTATTATATATAATTAATGAAATGATAATTTTAATTAATGCAAATGCAAAAAAAAGTAAATAAAAACTAAGTTTATTTTATATTTTTGAGAGTAGATGAAAATAATTAAATAAAAATTATTTTAACAATTTAATCTTAGATAATTTAATAAATAGTTTAATAGAAAACAACTTTAATTAAACATATCCTCATTTATTACATAATATATACTACATAGAAAGTAATTAATATAAAATAAAGAAAATGAATAAAAAATAATAATAATAGCAGACACTTTTTCAGCCAAGTTGTTCGTTAATAGTTGAATAATACTGTTTTTCATCGAATTCAACTTCGGCTCTGCCATAAAACCCGCTCCTGCCGTCTTTACAGTTGTCTAGGACAACAGGGAAAGAGGACAATAAAAAATATGGGTTCTATAGAAAAGGATAAGGTTCTATAGAAAAAGATAGGGTTCCATAGAAAAGGATAGGGTTTAATAGAAAAGGATAAGGTTCAATAGAAAAGGTTCTAAAGAAAAGGATAATGTTCTATAGAGAAGGATAAGATTCTATAGAAAAGGACAGGGTTCTATAGAAAAGGATAAGGTTCTATAGAAAAGGATAAGGTTCTATAGAAAAGGATGGGATTCTATAGAAAAGGATAAGGTTTTATAGAAAAGGATAAGGTTCTATAGAAAAGGATAGGGTTCTATAAAAAGGATAAGATTCTATAGAAATGGATAGGGTTCTACAGAAAAGGATAAGGTTCTATAGAAAAGGATAGAATTCTATAGAAAAGGATAAGGTTTTGAAGAAAAGGATAAGGTTCTATAGAAAAGGATAGGGTTCTATAGAAAAAAAATAGGGTTCTATAAAAAAGGGACAAGACTCTATAGAAATGGATAGGGTTCTATAGAAAAGGGTAAGGTTCTATAGAAAAGGATAGGGTTCTATAGAAAAGAATAGAAAAGCATAGCTCTTTTTAGTTATAATTGTGTGGTGTGGAGCAATCAAAGCAATAAACAACAATAATTTGATACTTATAAAATTGAAAATGAATAAAAGCCTATGAAAAAAATAAAGCTTCACCAATTCTATTTTTAGTAACTAATAAGATGAGGGTCTCTCCATTATCAGGTTGACATTAGCATGGCAATTATTAACTGATGGGTCAATATTAATATGAAGAGCCGACAGTCGATGCTCTCATGGGATGAACAAAATTATGTCCTTTGCATTGGCTGAAATATTGCAGTGGTTACTACTTTAGTACTGAAGGTTTCAACTATGGTAAGAAAAACTTTTTTTACGGAAAGAAATTCGTTGTAACGCTTTAAAATGGTCGAATTTTCGATTATTTTTAAAATTATTAATTACAATTAAAGATATAAATATAATACACAATTATAATTATTAATATACAATTAGTATATACAATTAAATAGTATATAATAATTAGTATACAATTTAAAAATGCTCTGTTTAGATTTCCACATTAGTGCATAAGTTTTTGTTTGGTTTTTTTTTGGCTATTACTCACGTTTTGCCCCTGGATGACTTGTAACTTATGAATTGCCTCGTCAGATGTGGACGATTTGCATAAGATGTTTGAAGTGGCAGTCTTTTATTCTGTATTTAGACCTAAACCGAGAACTACTATATGCTCTGAAATTGCTTTGGACTTGATTTTCACCAAAAACACACAAAAGCCAATTTCCACGGTAAAAAGCCCCGTTGCAATTTGATCCACTTGGAGCTCTAGAATGACTAGCCAATTAAACATTGGTCGTCAATAGGCCTGTGTCAAGCAATCAGGGGTATAACTTCATAATTCTTTAGAGTCACACTTTTACAAGGTTACTTGATTCTGTGCACAAATCCTCAAACACTGGCAGATCCAGGGGGTGGGGGTGATGTACCCCCCCCTCCAAAAAATAGCACCCTCATTCCTTGTTTTCTTTTCTGTTTTTAACTCTTTTTTGACAATGAATTTGTAAATTTGGTCAATTATTGGCGTCCTTGTCACATTCCCCCCCCCCCTTTATACTGCTCTTAGATCTAACCCTGGCCTCAAATAATTAAAAGTAGCTTATCTTGAAACGACTATTTTAAGTAAGTGTGCAACGAAATGGGAGGGTGTTATGCTTGACAGAGCACAGGCCCAAATCTTACAAAAAAAATTTACCAAAGTTATTGTAATAGGGGAAGGACTCTATCAGAGGGGTTTGATCAAAAGAGCTTACTCATAGCTTCCGTTGGCTTTATACAAATTCGCTTTACTAAACAAAAGCGATCGAAAATTTTAAGTAATCGAAAATTTTAGGTAAGATCCAATCCTGTAGTGTCTTTTAAGTTATCTTGTCCCAATAACTTTAGAAGTAATCTTGTCTGTACTTTAATTCAAGTATAACAAACTCGTATATAACAATTTAAATATAACATAAAAGGTTCTACAATTATATTAATTAAATACAAAAGTAAAGATAAATAAGCTACAATGTTTCATGAAGCATGAAACCGAAAAGATGGATAGGAGACACTGTCATCAAGAAAACGGCAGGGGAGGGGGATTTTGAGAATAGGCTACACACAGGGAAAAAAATTACCTGATTTGTTCATGTTTTTCTTCAACATTGACATAGTTCGGTGGTTGTCCTTGTGGTTCATACCGAGTGGGTTGTCGCTTAGTCATATCGAAACTTGATGACCGCCCATGGACTATTTCTTGGGAAGAGGCAGGCCTCTAAAAAACAAAACGAAAAACAAACATCAATAAGACCGGTATTTTTTTTTTTTTTTGTGACTGACTACAAGCATGGTTGAATGCCATCAGTCTTTTATTTCATTCTTTTGCTCATAAGATTTGTCCGAAGAATCCCCCGGGAAAGGACTAGAATCCTTTGGGACCTTGGACTTCAGTTGACCTATAGTCAACTTTATGTGTTTTGCCATCAATAGTCATATTCATAGCTGCTCGGATTGTTTTAGTCACAAATACTAGTTGCCTTTCCATATCTGCTGTTATTGGGTAAAATCAGAGGGTAATCACTTTAGGACGTTGGGAATTTTACTCGGATTTTACAATTTTTGGAAAAGGTGGCCTTAAGAGCATTTGAAAAGCATTCTATTTAAGTTTCTCTGGTTTAGATTTTGGCGGCACGTTCTTACCACACCCCTCCCCGAATTCAAAACCAAAGCTGTACCCCTGGCAATGGGTCATTTAATTTTATAATTTAATAATTTTTTTTTAATTTTTTAATTTCAATTTTGTAATTTTGTAATTTTAGTTTTTTAATGTCATTTAATTTTATAATTTAATTTTATAACATATTACCATACTGGCAAAGCAAGAAGCCTTCGACATTTGAACCTTGTCAGATGTAGAGGCACGGGGCATTTTTTCAGAGTAAAAAACAATAAGTAAATAAGCCACAAAAAAAATGAAAGAAGAAAAAATCTGCTAACCAAGACTAGAACACTGGATGCTACAATGATGACAGTGGTCAAATGTGGTTCTGGAAGGCGGGCGTTTCGAAAGACAGAGTATTTTAACGATACTTTCTGGAGGAATTATCTATGAATACTTTTGGGGTGCATGTTCGACTGATCGCATATCAAATAAAAAGTTGCACAAAAATGTAGTCCTATCCCGCATTCTAGGGGTGTGAGAAAAATCGTGGGTTGACAAGAACACGTTTTCTGGATGAAGAACGACAAAGATCGTCCTTGTCAGTCTACCATCTAAGGTCAAACAAAAAAGGTCATTCCCGGATGGGGTGAGTGGTCATCGGAAGAATTTTAAGTAAATTGGATAACTAAATATATTAGGGAGAAGGAGCGTGCATGGCTGTGTTGGTCTCAGGATGCTCAGACTACAACGAGTTGTTGGTTGTATTAGTAATAGTAGAAGTCCAGTAGACCTTATTGTATTACAATACTGTCCTTCACTGTAATCAATTCAACCACCGTAATTAAGGGTTCAAATGCACACCCAGTCTATATGGCTGAAGTTTTGCTCTTGATGACATTAGCCTACAAATCCTTTAATTACTTAATTAACTAATTCACTTAATTAACTAAAAAGCTTCAGTAAACTAATCATTTTAGCAGTTCAAGCTTCGTATTTCTCTGTAACATTTTCAAAATTTCTTTGGTTTAATTTCATTTTAATTATATGTCCAACATCATATGCATTTTATATATTAACTTCATGTACCATTCCGTAAACATTTTAATTATATGACAACTTAAATATTAATAATTAATAAATATTTAACTAATTGAAAATTAATAATTAAAAATATATATAGTAATTCAATTTTGCTGCCTTAATTTTCATTTCTTTAGCAGGTACGTTTTGTCAGATCAGACATCGATTAAACCTGCCGATAAACTTAAAGGATATCAAAGGAAGAGCCCATTAATGGGTATGCTTATCTCAGATCCGAGAGAAGACCAACTTATACAACTCAGCTTATTACAACTAATGGGTAACATCTCTTAGTTCATCCAAACAGCAAGATATTGAACTATACCTATTCTTTTTTTTGCATTATAGAAAATAATAAGAAAAAGTAGCAATAGGATGATGAATCGGAATCGAGATTCACGACAACGATGTTTTTCAAAGAATCAAAATCATATACCGGGCAGGCAAATCTTTTTGATTCTTAGAATGATTTCGCTGTGTAATTCACCCTTAAGAAGAAGAAGAAGAAGAAGAAGAAGAAGAAAAAAAAAAAACCTTTTCTAAATTACTTGAGCTCTCTGAAACTGGATAATCAAATTTGTGTGCAATACAACTGTTTAGCTAGCAGAGTCATCATGAAACAGGTCAACTTATGAAAGTTCAACAACAATAACATTTAGAGATCAGCATATTGTTAATTTGGGCTGAATTTTGTAAACTCAGCCCAAATTAACCCATTTTCTAGCTTAACAAAGAAAGCTCCTTTTCCAAATGCATCAAAAAAGTTAGGGTAACATATTTGTTAAGTATTGCCGCAATATGTTTTTTGGCGAGTTGGTTTTTCCTGACATATCCAAATAACTGAAAACAGGGATTATCAGCCGGATTTAAGTTTTTGTGTATTGATCTATTTAGTGGAGTAAAGATCTATAATAGAGTAAGATTATCCATCTAGTGGGGTAACTTTTGTGTATTAAATTGATACAATTCTATTTCAAAAATCTAACCCATCTAATTTTTGTGTTCAATATTTTTTTCTCTCTTCTCTCTGTCAATTAGCAAGTGATTTTTTCCTCTCTGAGCTTTGACTCGTGTGTCTTTCCCCTTCTTAGGCCGAAGAACCTTTGGCAGAATAGTATAGTGCATTATTGTACGTTTAATTCATAATAAATAAGTCTTATCTCATCATTTTATTTTTCGTCATTATATGACGTGAAAATGTTTATTTTGGGAATGGTTTTTATCGTTTGTAAAACCTCATGAAATACGACACTAAAGATCGTAATTATTCTACAAGCCAACATTTTTCAGAGTTTCTAGGTTACGTGGGAGTATCTTCCCATGGAAGAATTTTTCTTAGAGGAAGAAAGTTTTCAATAAAGGGGGCGCCGCTTTTCCCAGCATTGTTTAAAAACGATCAGAAATTAAATAAAGGAACACGTTTTTTCAACTGAAAGTAAGAAGCAACATTAAAACTTAAAACGAACAGAAATTATTACATATATGAGTGGTTCGCCCCCTCGTCAATACCTCGCTCTTTACGCTAAAGTTTGAATTTTGTTCCAATTCTTTAAGGATGACCCCTGAATCAGAAAGGCCGTTTAATTAGAAAAAATAGATCTTTGGAAGTACTATAAATACTTTAGTACTTCCGATTTCATAGCCAAGATAATGCTTATGGTGTATGACTTCCCGATACCCTACGTTGTATAATTTAAATATTTTAAATTTACTGTGTTCTGAATTGGAGTTTGACTCCATTTTATTTAAATTACACTAAAAAAAAGCTTCTAAAAACTACTTCAGACAAGAAAACTTTTGATGCACACCTAGTGGACACGTTTTTAATCTCAAGAGGTAAAATGGTATCATTTACTACAGATTGTGGTGCCAGACAGTGCTCGCAGGTAGTAATTACTCGTACTTCTCAGTCCCAGCCAGCATCTCCGCGCATTTTCATCACGGGACACCCTCCCACAGTTGCCACAAATTTCATATTTTAAAATAATTTTCTTTAATCTTAATCATACCCTGCTATGATACCTCAATCACCAGCCCCTGAAAATATTGAACAAAATCGTCAAAAGAAATAAAAATATAAAAACCAAAACTATAGGATACAGGTAGAACATTTCAAAGTCCCCTTCTTTTCTTCTTCCTTTTATTCCCTGGCTTCTTAATTTTACGTGTGGGAGAATTTCCCAGGCAATAATTTTCCACAGGGGGGGGGGAGGGGGTAATTTTTAGGTATTTTTTCGAAGACCACTTTGCCTTTCTAGGACGAAAAAAAGAAGTTCAAATACGGATAAGTCAGAGACAGTGAAAACAGATACAAGGAGTTCTGGATATTTCTATTACATACAACAGAGCTTTTTGTATCTGTTTTCACTGTCAAAAAGGACTTGTCCCTATTTGAGCTTTTATTTGTTCGTCATAGAAAGGCAGTGTGGTCTTCAAAAAATACCAACGTCGTATACATGGAGATGGTAGGCACAAACAAACGTAGAACTATAAATCTAGCAACATTTCTTTTGCAATTGGAAGAAGAAGAATGTGCCACCTTCATGAAAAATTCAATTTAAAGTTAGGCAATATTAAAGCAGACAAATTTACAACTCAAGGCTTTGAATGGACCCTGATAATGAACCCTCTGACACAACCAGGTGCGAATCCAGGGGGACCTTATTTTCTGGCGCCCTCATTCACATTCAGTTCTTTTTTGTTTTCTTACTCTTTTTTTAAGTATACTTGTCAATTTGATCAATTATTCATAGGTGATCTACCCAATTAACAACAAAAAGCAAAGCTTTCCTATGAATGTAAAGAGCAAAGTTGAAAATTAAAAAGAACAAAAATTATTTATCTTCAGCCGGTTCAGTATCTGTAAAATTGGCATATAAATCTTTGATTGCTACAAAGGTTTTTCTACGAACATGGAACTTTCCCCTATTTCACGAAAATGGAAACACGTATTGAAGACAAAAGGGGTACATTCAACACGTTTCATAAACGGGGTAACACAATTATAGCTATTTGTCTATTCACAATGACATATTGAAAAGTAGCCTTGTAGCTAAAAGTTCAAAATGGATAAAAATAAACAATCTGGACACGAACATAGAATAGATAAAAGACGAAGACTGATGGCTGAATGTGCAAGGGGATCGAAGGATATTTCCAGATATTTTGGTAAAATATCCGAAAATACCCGGAAATCGAAAGGTAAGTTTTGACTAATAATAAACCCCCTCCACCCTCAAAGATTCTTAATTTCAGTTTTGTGACTAATTAAATAGCGGTTGGCCCAATAGGGCTTTCGTGTGAATAAATCAGTCTATCTATTTATTTTAACTATATAGCTAATTTGATTGACATTAGATGAATGAAAGAATTAAAAGCAATTTAGGCCAGGAACAGATACATGAGGTCGGAGGGGGCGACCCTCCTCCTCAGACACTCCTGGCACATTTATTCCGTTCTTTTTTCTTTTTGTTAAATCTTTTTTAAAATAAATTTTTAATTTGGTGCCCAACTCGAGTCACATTGGCGCCCTTACCCAAGATTTTGCTCTTGATCTGTTAGAGATTCAGACATGAAACTGCTCGCACGATCAGATTACGAATCATTTTGTCATAAAATTATACGATAAACCTCGTTTTCATGAAAAATTAATCATATAATTAAACTTGCTTGCTAGATCTTCATCATCAGAATGTGTTTTTTTTCTTTTTTTGGCATATTTGTTTTATTTTCTTTCTTGTGAGCCCGTCGATCTAGGGTATGGTGTCTAGGCTTCAATGGTGGGGATATGACAAGGCAACTTACAACATGAATTTATGCTAAGAAGTAATTTTTTTTAACTGCCCCTGTCCACTCCCCACTCAAAAAGTCTTAATTTTAGTTTTGTGACTAATTAACTAGCGAATGGCCCAACAGGGCTTCGTGTGATAAATCTGTCTATCTATTCATTTTAACTATATAGCTAATTTGGTTGAATTTAGATGAATGAAAGAGTTAAAATCAATTTAGGCCATGGGGTCGGGGGGGGGGTGACCCTTCCTCCAAGATATTTCTGGCGCCCTTATTCTGTTCTTTTTTCTTCTTTTTTTAAAATAAACTTTTTACTTTGGTCCTCACCTCGAGTCACATTGGCGCCCTTGTTCCAGTTGCCCCCCCCCCAGATTTTTCTCTAGATCCGCCCCTGGAAACAACTCTAGCCAATGAACTGGAAACTATTTATGTGCTGGAAGCACTTATTTTGTTGAGTATAAATATCGTTTGTTTTAACAGTAATACATCATTTTATCTGCTGATGACGATCATCAGTGTATTTGATTGAAATATTCAGAGCTTTTATATCTATTTTCACTACATAATAAAAGTACTTATCCCTATTTGAACTTTTATTTGTTCAGGGTAATTGTTCACGGAGGGAAGAGTTTTCCAGGGTGAATCATACTAGAATCATTACGTTATCACAGTCATTCTGGAATCATATCATTATTTACGCATCAAGTATTCTACATTAATCATTCAACCAAAACATCACCTTTCAAATGTAAATTTGATAAAATTTGATATACAGGAACAAGAAAATAATTGGTTCTGGGTAATCACATTATTTCACGGATTAAACGGTATGCGATTCAGAAGATCCATTTAATATAATTTTTCTATATATTATAAAAAAAGTTATTACTGTCTTTCCTTCAGAAGTTGGCAGAGACCAGTTTGACCGGAATCTCTATTTGGTATATTTTCCAAAAGAGAAAATCAAGAGAGATCCAAAAGCAACATTTCAAAAAACGTACTTTTTTCTACAATCTTTCTTTTCAATTTATATCTTTTCTACAGCGATTATGGTGCTTGATAAAGTATAGACGGAACCAGTACTAACGCTTCAAAAATGTATTATTTTCTACTTCTCTACAATCTTTCTTTTCAATATATATATATATATATATATATATATATATATATATATATATATATATATATATATATATATATATATATATATATATATATATCTTTTCTACTGCGATTATGGTGCTTGATAAAGTATAGAGAGAACCAGTAGCAACCATTGAAGAAACGAATTATTTTCTATAATTTTTCTTTTCAATATATATATATATATATATATATATATATATATATATATATATATATATATATATATATATATATATATATATATATCTTTTCTACAGCGATTATGGTGCTTGATATCTATAATTCCATATCCGTGCAAAATGAAACCACAACCATTGTTTTAGAGCAGAAAGAAGCCAGATACAGAAGAATGAAATAATTACCACAGAATCATGCTTCCCAATTTGACATAATTTGAAAAAAGATTCCAATGAGAGCGCAGAAAAAGAACAGTCTTTAGCTACTAGGGATTGCATGCTCTCCCCGTGGTCCAAATCCTTTGTAAGCACAAATACAAGAAAAATATTATTAGAACAAGCATAAGTAAACACGTTGCCAAAGTATAAGCTAAATTAAAGATAAATGCATCTTATTGGAAGGAGTTAAAGACAAGTTCAAGCGACATTTTCCCATAAAAAATGTAATTTTTCAGATATAGAAAGCTATTTTACAAAAGCCATATAACATGGTTTAGCTAGTATCTAAATCTTTTTCTATTTTTTCACCTTATTTCAACTCCTCATAATTACGAGCCCAGCTTTAAATGCCACATGGTTAAATGCTACATAGTTAACATGAAAATCCAACATGAATTTTGCTTCTCAGAACATTAAATATCATTTTTAGTGATGATTTTTTTTGTCACAATTATTTTCTCCCTACGATCTAAATGTTTTTGACAGAAATACAAAAAAGACTAAGATTAACACATCAGACAGAAGTGTGGCCTAATACTTTCCCCTCCCCCCCGAAGGATGTGTTTTTTTCCTTGGCTCAAACTTGATTATCAGTTTTATGAGCTTGACTTTTATACTACTATGACACATAGTTTGTCATCATTTTAAATTGGTACTGAAGAGCGACACTAGATGGTAGATAATATCTTCTTTTCCAAATTTCAATTCCAGTTCATCTTAATACATGTTATCAATGCTTTTGACCATCAAGTTTGATCATATTATCTACTATAATATAATTATCTACTATAATATACTATAACAGGGGATTTTTCAAAAAGTATGTACGAAGGTGCGTTTTTTGGGAAGGGGAGGGAGTGGAGATAAAAAAAGACATGAATTATACATGAATTAAAGAGCTGATAGAAAAAAAAAACTTGGATCAAAGTACATAGGTAACTTACAAAGGCGTATACAGATTTTTTACTTAGGGGGGGGGGGACAACTTTACAAAACGCATAAAAAAATTTTATATGCATTTTTTCTACTTTTTTACGAGCCGGAGGTAGTTAGGGAGATATGTAACCAGCTTACATGTGACCAAATAAGTATTTATTGCTATGTCTCACGGATTACATCAGGGAAGTTAGGACTAACCAATTAAGGAACACACGAAAGCCCTCAATCACACAATGGTCAGAAAATAAAATCATCTGCCAATGCAGATTGATAAATTCCCTAATATCAAAACCGGATAGATGTGTTGCTGGGCCCCTGGTCTTAATCATCAGATCGATGTCCTGCTTCTCCTATATATAAATAAAATAGATTCACTCGCGCTTTAAAATCTCCTTTCAATTCGAGCCTTCAATTTATTAAATTTTTCAGGTTTAACTATGACCAAGACAACACCTTGGCTTATAGAAAACACCTTGGCTTATAGAAAACACCTTGGCTTACAGAGAACACCTTGGCTTATAGAAAACACCTTGGCTTATAGCGATACTATTACTTTACGAGTCATCATACTAGCTGGCTTAATATTCATACCAGATGGCATACTAGCAAGTCACGATTCATCGCTTAACCAGTTAGGACTTTAGTGCTTGCTATTGGCTACTGTATGAATGACATAATGAAATGAATGAAGTTTGATTATTACTAAGTTATCTGTATGCTGTGATACAACGAAAACCTTATATAAGCTGATAAAACACTATTAAAAATTTGAAGCCTTATCCTAAAGAAAGCTCAAGGACGGAAAGTATCAGCTACTATTCGTCCAAAGTGATTTAAAGTTAAAACTATCCATGATATGGGATTAAAGCAATAGTACAGTGGAAAAATGGAGCATTGGAAAAAAGGAGGGATAAAGGACTGATGCTTTCTTTATTTTTCAAGTAAGTAAATTTTAGCTATTACTAAGTTTAGGTGGACAAGAAAAAAATAAAAAAAGGGTCGTCCCGATATTGATTCTAGCGAGGACATGGCTACAAACACCGCAAATACGTCGGGAAGACCGGATATTCAGAAGCCAGCGATAACTCAGGTTTCGTCACTGAAGCTATCATAGGACTTTGGTAAGAGGATGGACATTATACGCGAGACTCGTAGCTCAGTTCAATCAATTGAACAGCGGTTTACTGTAGCAGAAAATGGAATACAAGCACTTAAATCAGAGAAAATAGTCTTACGTTATGAATTCTTAAGGTTTAATTCTGGTACAAATGCTGTAGAAAGTGACGTTTCTTTGTTGAAAAAGACATTTTTAACCTGCAGTCAGAAGTGAAGTATTTTAAAGAAAAAACCCTTGGCATGTCTGATAGGATTATGACTGAACAGTATCAGCCCAACGAAAATAGTGATGAGATATGATATATACATTTATTAAGAAAAGAAAACAAACACTATTCGCCATTCGCCTGCCAAGAAAGGCAATAAGCTTGTAAGCCGTCCTGACCGAGTGGGTTGGTGCGCTGGATTCGGGATCCCTTGTCTGAGAGGACACGGGTTCGAATCCCAGTGTACCCAATTCTTCAGTTTGGGACGGGGGTCAGTGGCGTGACTCTGTAAGCTTTGCCAGAGTCGACCCAGCTCTAAATGGGTACCTGGAGAAATCTGGGGAAGGTAAACAGGAAGGGTGTGCAAAAGCACAGGATGGCTGGCCCCAACCCCCCATTGCACTTCCTGGCAGAAGGGCCAAGAAACGGAGATCAGCACCGCCAGTACGGACTGTAAAGTCTAATGCCGTATCCTTTACCTTTTCCTTTACCAATAAGCTTGTAAGGGCAAGCGAGGTTATCACCCTCAGCTAATTAAAACCACGTTCATATCACGCTACTCAATACAAAAGAAACTCAACTAATGAAGGAAGAAAGGAAAAAAAGAGAAAGAGGAAAAAAACAAGAAGAAGACATAATGCCTTGAATAGAATGACAACCTGGAACGGGCCTTACATCAAAATTACTCACGAAATAAAAGAAACTTCCTTACCGGTGACTTGAAAGCCGGAAGACTAGGCACATTTTTCACCCCTTCGGGCAAAATATTCCAAACATGGGGACCATAATAGCGAATCACAAAAGATGCCCGAGTAGTACTCCTAAACTCATGATATAAGTTATCAGCTTTTCTTGTATTATGATCATGACGGTCTCTATTAAAAGTAAAACGATTTTCAAAAGCAGAGGTGAGCAGGCAACCAATAGTGTGGTTGTATGGAATGCAGTCTGTGAGGATGAAGATCAAGCTTAATGTTTGTTTACTGAGATATGTACGGATGGACTAAATTTACCAGTGATGCCTCATTTTTCAGTTGTTGCAATAAAAAGGATAAGAAATATTTTAAGGTTAACGCAAAAAACGTCGGAGTAAGATTGAAATACTAAAAAATGGGAAGAAGTTTAAAGGAAAAAAGATAGCAAACCAGGAAAACACTTATGTGAGTGATGATGCCCTATTTTCAGAGAGAAAGGCAAGAAAAGGGTTATATGAAAAAACAATTGTATCTTAAATCGATGGGTATCATTTCGTGGGTATCAACCACAGCTCCACCATATACTTAGTTTGAACGTCCGGTTGGTAGGAAAGTAACGTTTGATTATGACGAATGGATTGAAGGACTAACAAATGAACCTCCCTCTTCCATAGCATCCAGAATTGCTAAAAAATTCCTGATTTATTGAATGTGCTTATTTTATTTATTGATATTTGTGAGTAAATAATTTTATATTGTTGTTTATGAGAAAATTTTTGAGTGGGTGGTAGCAGGCTGATGTCTCGTTGAATTCTCTTGCTTTGTGTCATGAAGAGCTCACTAATATTTTTTTTTTTTAATTGTACGTCCGCTTTGACGGAACATATTGCGTTATTATATTTTGCTTGTACTTCCACATTTTTTCCTGTTTTCTCATCCTTTATTTTCTTTTTTTTATCAGGATTTTCTCTACTTTTGTCGCTTAGCTCGCTGTATAGTAATGTGATTTTTGTTAATTTACACTTTCCCGGTTTCCGTTCTTACAGACTGATTAATTTAAATGGCGAGTTTGAATAGAGAAAGATTGGGTTTTCTTGAAAGTGAAACTATGAAACTACATGGTATTGGGGTGAGCTCATGAAGAGCTCACTAATATATTTTTTTTTTTTTAAATTGTACGTCCGCTTTGACGGAACATATTGCGTTATTATATTTTGCTTGTACTTCCACATTTTTTCCTGTTTTCTCATCCTTTATTTTCTTCTTTTTTTTTATCAGGATTTTCTCTACTTTTGTCGCTTAGCTCGCTGTATAGCAAGGTGATTTTTGTTAATTTACACTTTCCCGGTTTCCGCTCTTACAGACTGATTAATTTAAATGGCGAGTTTGAATAGAGAAAGATTGGGTTTTCTTGAAAGTGAAACTATGAAACTACATGGTATTGGGGTGAGCTCATGAAGAGCTCACTAATATATATTTTTTTTTTTTTTAAATTGTACGTCCGCTTTGACGGAACATATTGCGTTATTATATTTTGCTTGTACTTCCACATTTTTCCTATTTTCTCATCCTTTATTTTCTTCTTTTTTTATCAGGATTTTCTCTACTTTTGTCGCTTAGCTCGCTGTATAGCAAGGTGATTTTTGTTAATTTACACTTTCCCGGTTTCCGTTCTTATAGACTGATTAATTTAAATGGCGAATTTGAATAGAGAAAGATTGGGTTTTCTTGAAAGTGAAACTATGAAACTGCATGGTATTGGGGATAGAATACTAAATAGAAGCATCCCACTACGACTACATTTGTAAATAATGATCTAGACCAGAGTTGTAAAGTGGCGTCTATTTTCGTAGATATTGTAAAAGCGTTCGACACTTTGACCATACAATTTTATTGTAGAAGGTAGACATCTGTGGAATAAGAGGAAAAACATTGAAGCTATTTCAATCCATTTTGAGTGGTAGGACACAGAATGTAGAAATGTCTGGAGCTAAATCGAGTAAAAGAATATTTGAATTTGATGTGTCCCAGGGTTCTGTTTTATGCCCCCTTTTATTCCTAGTATGTATCAATGACTTAAGCTTTTCTATAATGAGTTTGATAAATAATTTTCAAGGTTTATATACTAATTCTAAGGTCAACTTTCCCAGTCTTGCTGATGATACCCATTTTACTGTGGCAGAAAAGACTTCAGTTCATTTAATAAAAATAATGAAAAGGGTATACTATGCAGAGATAAGTGGATGAGAGAACAATAAACTTTTGTTAAATCATAATAAATCAGAATTTCTTATATATGGAAAGTGTTCTAACTATTACCCTTGTTTTAAAGATGTACAAATCTATAATTATGTAATCAAGCGTACCAATAATATCAGATATCATAGTGTGATTGTTCATAAATGCTTTAGTTTTAAAAATCATATATCTATTATTGGTAGCAAAATTGCAAGAAATGTTGGAATGATGAGAGAGTTAAAGAATATATTCCCAAATTATTCGCTGAGATTAGTTTATTTCTCTTTAGTCCGAACGTATTTGGCTTATTGTTTGAGTATATGGTTTAGTAGGTTTTCAGTCTACCTGAAGGAACTGAAGGAGCGTTGACCGGAGATAGCAAAGAAACGTCAGTTAGATATCAATATGTAGAGTTAAATATTATCCTTTCGTCAGGTCTAGAAAATTTTTATCATGCATTACTCATGTATAAGTTTATTCCAAAGTTGTTCTTCAGTGTTGCCTAAATTTATTTACTTCTGGTGATAAAATATACAATTATCCTACGCGGTATGCGAATAAAGTGGGGACACCCCAAGTCGTTAGAACTAGATCTTTATTTTCCAACGTCACATTGGGCCAAATGTTTGGAATAGTTTGCCCAAATTTTTGAAAAGTCGGCAAATGTGATGGATTTCGTAGATCTTAAAACAGTTTGTCTCCAGTTGTAGGATTTTGAAAAATCGTTAAATTCAATTTCTTTAGCTGTTGAGTTCCCAAAAAAAAACATTAAATGCAAATAAATTGTTTAATTTTTTGTTGGATGGAAACAGGGATCTTTTGAGTTTATTGGTAGGTGGAATGTGTTTTTGTTTGAAAGGGTTGTTGCCACCAGGAGTAGGGGAATTTTTTTTCTTACTTTTCTCTTTTTATATTTATTTCTATGTTTAAGGGGTTACTCCAAGCAAGCAAAAACTTACGGGGGGTTAATTGTTTTGTTGTATTGCTTTTTTGACTTTCTTGAATAAACCCCGTTATCAAATTGAATTGAAATTGATTGTACCTTCTAGATATTGTCAAATTCTATCTTAGAGGTTCATTATTTCGATTGGCTGGCGTCCATACTGGTCAGCGAAAGAGGCGACATTAAGTTTTGAGCACATATAGGTTTTTCTAAACAGTCCAAGTTCGTCTAACTTCAAAAAGAGTACTAAAAATGTTTATGTAACTTAGGCTTAAGTGAGTTGTTGGTTTAAAAGTTGGTTATTCCCCTTGCCGGGTTAGGTTTTGGAAAAAGAGTTTTAGTTTACTTGTTAATATATACTGAGGGACCCCTACGTTTAACTTACAAAATTGATGGTACCTACACATCTAATTCGACTGCCAGTACTCAAATTGCCCAGTGTGTTTTGGCAGTGACAACGAGATGACACACGACGACGGGAAAACCCGAAAATATGCTTCACAGGATATACGCTTCAATTATTTTAAGCAAGGAAGACATGCCCTTTTACAATCGCTTTTGCCCGAAAACCCGAAAATATACTTCACAGGATATGCGCCTCAATTATTCTAAGTAAGGAAGACATGCCCTTTTACAATCGCTTTTGCCCGAAAACCCGATAATATGCTTCACAGGATATATGCTTCAATTATTCTAAGCAAGGAAGACACGCCCTTTTATAATCGCTTTGCCAAAGTGGGATAATGTATAAGGAGCTGACCTCGTAAAAGATGAATGAAGGCTCTTCACTGACACCCTGTGTGCCTCCTCGACGTACAGGAGGTATGATCAAGAGGTTTGGAGGCACTTAACGTACAGGTTGTAAGGTTTCAGGTAAGGAGCGAAAAATAACATTACTACTGTACTCAAACACCTTAAAGATAAAAACGGATATTTCTCTTCTTTATCTATGTTTTGGTTGGCTATTCTCTAACATATTCTAATATATATTCTCTAATACATTCTAAAATATATTCTCTAATATATTCTCTATATTGGATTATGGGTTCTCTTGTAGTATTGTTTCCTTTTTACCATGGGGGTCAACTTAATAGAATAAGAGGCGCCCAGAAATTCGGGTACCCCTAATACGCCTGCCAAGTCTGCCAATATGCCTCCCCCTCCCAAGATGGTCGAATCGGGGAAACGACTATTTCTATTTCTAATTTAATCAGGTCTGGCCCTGATACGCCTGCCAAATTGTATCGTCCTAGCTTATCTGGAAGTGCCTAAACTAGCAAAATCGCTATATGGCAGTTGGTAAACTGTTGGCTAAAATAAGTAAGCCAACCAAAACATAGATAAAGAGGCTTACTTATTTTAGCTAGCAGGGAATTAAAAGATAAAAGTATAGTACTATCTAATATAAAAAAGCACTGAAAACACTAAAAAGCTAGAAGCTTACCAGCCACTGAAATTTGTCAACTATGAAAAACAAATCAATTATGAAATTACCTGTCTTGTTCTAGGATGATCACCACTTCTCTGAGTATGATGATAAGGTGGAGGTCCCCTTGAATCGGAAGGAGGGATTCTGGGCCGTGAACTTGGCGGTATCAGGTCCGCAAAACCCTGCAAATGATGATAGGTAACGTTGAAGCAAATAACATAGAAAACTTACTGAGACCAAACGATAAAATTCTTACATACTACGGCGATATATGTGAGAAAAGAAAACATTCTTACGATGAGGGATTTTACGACAAAACTGAAAAAAAAAAAATTATTAGAAATTTCTGCACTCGAAAACTTGCTGATTCAATATCAGCAAGAAAAAAAAAGTGGTTTCGAGTTTCCGGCTGATTTATGATAAGTTGGAGGTCCACTTGAATCTTGAGGAGGGATTTGGGGCCATGAACTTGGTGATGGAATGCGCAAAAAATTTATATCTATCTCCTTTTTTCAGTTATATATCAGTGAACTAAGGGGATACAACACATTTTGCCAAAAAAAGAGAACGAAATATAATACGACAATGTTTCATTTAATACTCAATATTATTCAGCTTTTTTCAATATTTTTCATTATTATCTATTATTTTATTATCCAGCAGAAACCAATTCATTCAGTAGCCATCAACAAGACAAAGCTGAATAACATAGAATTAGATGGAGGATTCCATCTCTTCTTTAGCAGCATTAGGAAGGACATATAATTTTATATAATTTAATATACTTATAGTTTAATTTAATAGCTTTATTTGAGTTGCTAAGACTTTTTTAAGATGTTGCATAGCCTTATTTTTTACAAAACAAAAAGACATGAAAGAGAAATTTAGCCCCCTTCTAAAAAAAAAAAAAAAAAAAAAAAAAAAAAAAAAAAAAAAAAAAAAAAAAAAAAAAAAAAAAAAAAAAAAAAAAAAAAAAAAAAAAAAAAAAAAAAAAAATCCAAATTACCCTCTAAGATCGAACACGGAAGCAAACAAACCCGTCGTTACAGTTTTTACAAATGGTTGCTCCTAAAGCCACCCTATGCAGACCATTTTAGTGAATATTTTCATGTAAGTATAATTATAATAGATGTCTTACCAAAATGTGTACTTATACAGCCATTCTAAGTACATATCTTTTGGACTCAAGTTCGCATCTTTTGGACTCAAGTAAATATCTTTTGGACTTAAGTACATATCTTTTGGACTCAAGTAAATATCTTTTGGACTCAAGTACATATCTTATGGACTCAAGTACATATCTCTTGGACTCAAGTACATATCTTTTGGACTCAAGTACATACCTTTTGGACTAAAGTACATACCTTTTGGACTCAAGTACATATCTTTTGGACTCAAGTACATATCTTTGGACTCAAGTACATATCTTTTGGACGTAAGAATATAGATAAGTGCAACATTGCTATGGCATACAAGCTAAACCATTTTTCTTTTTATGGAACGAAGAAAACTTACATTAAACAAAAATTATCACATGCAATAATAATAATTCATTTATCACCCACTTTAAACAAGAAACAAAGTTAATCACATACAGAAAAAAGATGGATAAGGCCATAGTAATATCTGTAGAGATATCTGTCACAAAACACTTTTTTATCAGTTTGTATTCCGGTAAGAACGAGGCATGAGGGGGTGTACAAAACCACACCCCCTGGGTGCACAAGTATCTATATTCTTACTCAACTTGTATCTATATTACTTGTATCTATATTACTCAACCTGCTTATCACAGCAGTAACAAATACTTTCCGCATATTGACATTTAACCACATTCCCCAGTATCTAGCCTATAGGATACACTACACTACTAAATTTTCTAGTATATGATTTTTCAAGATGCTTAATATATTCTCTAAATTGGAGCATGGATTCTCTTCTAGTATTGTTCCTTTTTTCATGGGGGTCTAGTAAAAAAATTATTAATAGAATAAGGGGTACCCAGAAATCTGGGAAACTTTAGACTTTCAGAGGGAGGAGGAAGCCTCCCCCTTACGTCCCCAAAAAGGACTAACAGATACCTCTATTTCAAGAATCTGATAATAATTATGAGCTAAACAACTCAAGATTCCTTATATTTCAAAAATCAGGTAATTATTATGAGCTATGCAACTCAAAATTCTTTATATTTCAAAAATCTGGTAATTATTGTGAGCTAAGCCCCTCAAAATTTGCTTTTGATTTTCTGTTTAGTTCTTGCGCAAAATTTACGCTTTTTAATTTACCTTAGATATAATGGTTATTCTGGGTAATTTGGCTATTCTGGCTAATTATTGAAGCTAATATGACTATGTACCCCATCTAAGGTTGTTCACACGACCTATTTCTTCCAATCAAGTGACAAATTGCTGGAACGACGATTGTTAAACGGAGTAAACCATCTTTTATAGTAGACTAATTACCACAGCAAAGATGACTATGATCACTAATTACAACAACAAAGACGACTATGATCACTAATTACCACAGCAAAGATAACTATGATCACTAATTACCACAGCAAAGACGGCTATGATCACTAAATACTATAGCAAAGATGACTATGATCACTAATTACAACAGCAAAGATGACTATGATCACTAATTACAACAGCAAAGATGACTATGATCACTAATTACCACAGCAAAGACGGCTATGATCACTAAATACTATAGCAAAGATGACTATGATCACTAATTACCACAGTCAAGATCACCAAAATGACACAAAGTACTGCAGCTCAGATGGCTACGATAACTAACTGCAACAGTTGAGGTGACAAGAACAAAGACTGCTAGCATGACTATAAGATGACTTAGATGTCTGAATTATTATCTTCAACGGCGAAATATTTTTTAGATACACTCTAAAGTGTAATGTAAAAGTGTACACTTTTTTAAAGCGTAATGTAGTAAGTGCTAGTAATGTTGTATCAGAGAAGAATCAACAACCCTGAAGTCGGTTTCTTTTTCTCGCTTCTTCTGTAGCATTTATTCACACCCTCTGGATTACCATTGGTGGGGGGGGGGGATTTGATGACGGGTACAGAAGACATATAATATACTAATTACCGTTTTTCGATGTTTAAATATTTTTCATAATTCTATATTATTGTCGCAAATTCCCTATATCTCAAATTTGACTGTCGGTGTTTAGCTAATGTAAATGCGGTATTTAGACAAAAGCAGTGAATTATCAACCGTATTTGGGGAGGAAGCACCTCCCCCCTTCTTTACTCAAAAATAAGATCAGAACGATGAACGGGGAAGGTAAAAAGAAATTTTGATTTTTTTTTTATTTAAAATCCGCTCTTGTATTTTGAATATGAAATTAAAAGTAACCATTTTTTTTAGATGCGAGCTTTGTACTCCTCTTTACCAAGCACCTGCTTATCATCCTTGAATAAATTGCATATTGATCGTATCTGTCATTTTTTGTCATTTGTCGTATATGTCTGAAGTAAATGCCAAAGATTATTTGCTCAGCTATTCTCAAAAGAAGGATCAGAAAGCCAAAGTATGTTCCAAGGTCGTATCCAGATGGAGGGGGTTGCGGGTTTGACCCCCACCCCCTGGAATATTTGTCCGACTCTTAAAAACATAACAAAAACACATAAAAACAACAACAAATTTTTGATGCTTATTTTAGATTTTTATTTAAACAGCTTCCCCAAACAAAATTCCTGGATACAGAGCTAATATGTTCAATCTCATTTTGATCCTCTTTATCTGTCTTGTTTTTTTTTTTAATCCTCCTTTTGAAAACAGCTTAGCACAGGTTATTAGCAATTATCTCAGGGTATGAAAACGTCAGATACGACCATTAAGAGTGACAGCAATAAAATATTATATATATATATATATATATCTTTTATGATAAGGTATACTATATATTTATAATTGTTACCGGGGGACCCATCCCACGTTCGACTAGTCTTCTATATTGCTCTTGAACTTTTCGCTGCTCTTCATCAGCTGGTGTTCGACTTTCTTCTCTTTCGACTTCATTGGCAGGAGGCTCTGTCGTAGCTCTCAACCTCTCATGAGGCAAAGTTCTCCTCAACATATGCCGACTAAGTTCATGGCTGTCTGCATACTCACTTCGACTGACAATTTCTAACGGTGCATCATCCTTCCGATGCTTCCCAAATCTGTCAAAATGATTAAATTGAATTAGAATGAATTAGAAAAGACATTTGAGTCATATCTATACATTGGGGGGGGGGGGGGGGGAGATGTCCAGCCATAAATTTACCCCCCCCCCCCGCCCTCTCTGGGAAAGTTTGAGAAACTTAGGCGTTGCAAACCACGTTTTTTAATTTTGGACGGCCACAAAACAGCTAAAAATAGAAGTTGATATTCTTCACAGAGTGTCAAACCTCTCGTGACCTATCAATTAAACAGAAAATACATGGTTTATGATTGAAAGTTTTCATAAAATTGTTTATCCTGTGACATTGTGACCAGGCACTCTCATATTATACAGTTTGGCGGAGGGTGGGGGTGTGACTAAGTCAAAGGATGCATTTCCTTTGCATTTGATACAACTATATATGCATTATTTTTATATAATTACTTACTTTTATATTTTATTACTTTTTATTTATATTTTATATAGTTTCTATATTTCATAAAAAATTTTAAACAAAAGAAAAGTAACCACAAGGTTAATTAAGTTTGGCATTCCAATTAACTACAAAAGAAAACATAAAAGTTATAAAAACATATCTGATGACAAGAAGAAAAACAAAACAAAAAAAAACTCTAAGCAGCTTTGTGTAAACTTGTAAACTAGCTACGTGAAATGAAGGAAAAGAGAAGAAAAGAGAACATGAGGCAAAAAGTAAAAAAATAGATTATATCAAGGAAAATAGTAAGTTTCATAAAACGGAAATATAAATGAATAAAAATAAATCAAACGATCTATGAGTAATTTACAAGAAAATATCACCCACAAAAAGGGCTATTTGGATTGAGGGGCATTTTGACACGAAGTTATCGCTGAGCTGTTTTTACATTCATTTAACAGAAGAAAAATAATTGTATTAAATATATCATACACCATAAAGACATCTTCATTATCTTTTGTAGCGAAGTCTTTTTCTTTGTCACCTGCTATTCTTTAAGGAAACAAAATCACCACATTTTTTTTATGTTTGTTATACAATTACTAAAAAAATATTGTTGCGTGCGTTCTCGCCTTCTTTGTCAAACTGAATCGTAAAATGAAGCACGAGGAAAACTTTAGTTGTTTAATGAATAAGCCCAACGAAACGGTTGTAGCATCCAGTTTATTTTCATCTGATAATTGAACAGTACAACTCCCAATAGGGCCTGAAATCCTGAAAAAAGCCCGAAATCCCTGCAAAATGGTGACGTTTGACGTGAAGGTCAAATTCTTTCGATATGATTATACATATATGTATCCTTGGAGATCCTTGGGCAATTATTTTGAGGCAACAGTTTCTGTTTTTTGTAGTTAGACATCCATTTGTTCTTTATTTTTCTTGTGTTTGTGTATTCTTTTCTAGTGTGTTTTTCGCTTTACCTTCACCAAACGCCCTTTACAGGGATCCTTAAAGTCCCCTCGCTTGAATTACAAGAAACATGACTTATTTTCAGGCAATTATTTTCCAACCTTTACCGGGGGTTTAAAGTTGTCCCATCTCCCCATACTTTATGCAAGCAGGAATGTATAAGGACCTTTTATTAATGTTAATTCTCAGGTAATTAATACAATCAGGTAATTAATAAAATATAGAATTCCACTGTCTTACGAAAAGAATTCCCTATGTTCTTCTTGTTGTTGATGTTTATGTGATAAATTTTCTCGGTCTCTTTAAACAAGTCAGCAATGCCTTGGAATTTTTAAGGTGCTTGGTACTTACCCTAAGGGACTTCCACGGTTGCATACTTGACCTTGCAGCAGGGCAAGGCGTTTTCCACCTCACCTATTATCTGAAATTCAGATGTTGTGTTGGAATTTATTTAACCATTAGTCCTTCAGTCTTACGACAGCTGAGCTTGCGGTGTCACATCATTAGCCCCTGCCAAAAGGCAAAGGATTGGCGACACAAGAATTTGAACCCCCGTCCCAAAGTTCAACTGTAATGTTTAAAAGGGTAATTGAACAAAATATAGGCTAGTGGGAATATGCAAAATTAAGTGATTGAAGTAACATTTTATAATCAGAAGCAAATGTGGATTCTATTGATATGTAACTAAATGGATAAATATAACAGAATAAAATAGCTTAATTAGTTCCTCGAGAAAGATGCTTTTGTAGATGAGTCAATTAACGAATAATTTGAAGTGTTTAATCTTGAATAATTTTAATAATTCCGTATTAATGCACAACTTAGATTTACGTCAGCGTTTATTTCTAGAGGTTTATCATGATGCTTTTTTGTTTTTGTTTTTTTGCTCATTGTCAGCTAATTTTCCACCAACATTCCTTAATTTCAAACTTGGCGCCCGCTAAGCGTAAAACCACATATCTACATATGGAACTGTTTTGCATTAAAATGCATATTGAAATATTTTGGCTTAAAATTCATATGAAGATGGTGGCTTTGGTTTCCATTTAGTCTCAGGATTAATTACATCCTTCATCACAAGCCGGTCTTACAACTTTCTAATTAGTTTCCAGGATTATTATATAGCAGTGTTTTAGCTCGCAAAACTTTTAATTAATCTTAACTCACCAGTGAAAAACATTCAATTTGGCAACCTATCATATTATACAACTATAGCTAAGCTTCTTACAAGTACGCGCAGTCACAATTTATAGGGGTGGTATAGGGGTATTTGATGTCTTCAACCAAGATAAAACCCTCATAAAAGTACACCTTTATTTGTCCTAAGACCCACCTCCCTACTGAAAAACTCGAAAATTATGATCTGAAAATTTATTTTTGATTATTGCGAAAAAATTCGAAGAAAAAATATTCCGCAATTAATCAAAAGATTCTATTTTAATCTCTTAACTACAGTAGCCCAAAAGCTGCTTCCTCGGGATTGGTTGAAATTAGCACTATCCACACTCTCCATACTCCATCAAAACAACTGGAATACCCCAAATACCCCAGAAGCTGCTTGAAATACCCAAAAGCTGCTTGAAATACCCCAAAAGCTGCTTGGGGTATTTGAAATACCCCAAAAGCTGCTTCCTCGGGATTGGTTGAAATTAGCACTATCCACACCCTCCATACTCCATCAAAACAACTGGACAGACAGACGTGATATTTTGCTTAACCAATTTTCGTCAGAATATAATTACCTGAAAACAGACCCCAATCCCCTTAATAGACTAGACTTCTTAGTTTTAGAAACTTTCTTCACATCTCCAGGTGTTCTTCCATATAGATTCTGATCGGCTAAATCCAAAGCTACCTGCGGCACACCACTTCTTAAATCTAAAAGAAATAACCAAATTAGAAAGACGCTCTAGGGAAAGGGGCGTATACTCTTCCACACAACTTCTATTCAGTTAAAGAAAAGCTACCTACGGAAAAATACTTATCAAATAATAAAGAAATAGCCAAGTTAGCAGCCTGCTCAAGGGAAAGGGGCGAATATAATCCCACACAACTTCTACTCAGCTAAAGTAAAAGGTACCTATAGCATACAAGAGGGAAGAAGAATACCGCAAAACTTCTGCTCAGCTAAAGCAAAAGCTCACTATGGCACATCATTAATTTAGTTTCAAAAAAATAACTAAGTTAAAGAAATTTCCTAGGAAAAGGGGCGTATATTCTTCCGCAAAATTTCCGCTCAGCTATGTCTATAGCTACCTTCGTAATTACTTTACGTTTTGTAATTTTTTTTTTTTCAGTATTAACAAACTGATTGATTGATTGACCTAAGGCGCTAATTAAGCCTAAAACGAATAGCCAGGTCAATGGGACTGGACGTACGTTTTCACCCAAACAGGTGATTCCCCCCCCCCTAAACAGGTCAGCTCAGCTAAATCTAAAGCTACTGGGGGAACACTTCTGAGCCACTTGCAGACTGACAGATTTAGATGAATCAGTCAGTCTTCAATCCGCCATTGGATGGAAAATAGCAATAAAAAGCGCGACACTTTCAATTTCTAAGTCTCCCAAATTTGAGCATTTACCAAATCATTTCTTAATCGCTATTATTTAGATAACTTCGAAGACCACTCTGCCTTTCCATGACGAAAGTAAAACAGTTCAAAATAGAGATGAAACCTTTTTATTGACAGTGAACAGATACAAAATTTAACTGGATATTTCGAACACATATACAGTGTTCATCATCAGCAGTAAAACTCAACTGATGAAAAAAAGGTGAATAGTAATGTTCCCCAGACCAAGACACATTTTGCAAAGGAAACTGTTTTTCAATGTTAGTGTTGCTGATTATCTAAGTAATTTTTTATTTTCCGTTCTTTTTCCTGCAGCCACCACGAATCCAAACACAGCACTAAGAACTTGCAGTAATGTTTCCAAGACCAAGACACATTTTGCAAAGGAAACTGTTTTTCAATGTTAGTGTTACTGATTATCTCATTTTCCAAATAAACCGTTCACCCACTCCCCCCCCCAGATGATCAAATCGGGGAAACAACTACTTCTAATTTAATCTGGCCTGGTCCCTGATACGCCTGCCAAATTTCATCGTCCTAGCTTATCTGGAAGTGCCCAAACTAGCAAAACCGGGACAGACAGACCGACAGACAGGCAGTCTGACAGACCGACAAAAATTGCGATCGCTATATGTCACTTGGTAAATACCAAGTGCCATAAAAAAAGGTAAACAGTAATGCTTACCTAATTAAAGTAAACAGTAATTTTTCTGTGCTAATATTGGCATTTTCAGGCCTAAAAAGATCCTATGAATGCAAAACGCTGCGATTCTGTTCTATCATGGACAGAAAATGTAAAATGGATTTTTCCAAATTTTTCTATAGCATAGAAAAATAGAAAGATTATATTTTGTTGCCTAATTTTGTTTATCCTATACATCACTTAAACCACTTTTCTTACCGTATATACCACTTTTTCTTTTCTAAATTTTGTTTGTCCACTTTATATTTTCTTTCCCCACTTGTTAAATTTAAATTTTACCATCGTCTTTTATATTTCTTTGACCCAATTTTGTTTACTGTGTAAGCCACTTATACCACTTTTCTTACGGTATATAGCTCTTTTATTAATTTTCTTTGCCCACTTATCTAACTTTCAACTTCACCATCTTCTTTTATATTTTCTTTACCGTATACCACTTATACCAGTTTTCTTACCGTATATACCAATTTTTATTTTCTATATATTCTTTGCCCACTTTACACTTTCTTTGTCCAATTATCAATAGTTTTAATCTTACCATCGTCTTTTATGTTTTCTTTGCCGATTTTTTCTTCTAAAGGAGTTGGTTGGCTTTTTTCTCTTTCATCCCATGAACGCATTGGCTTAACACCAGGTCCCATGTATGGATAATTTGAATCATTCTGCATTCGTATCTAAAAAAAAGAAAAAAAAAAGTAGAACTAGTGTATCTTATGACAGCATAGTAAAGATGCATGACATTGTTTAAATCAAATTATTTTATTTTCTAAGTTACATCGAGGTAAATTCTAATTCAGATTCGTACCAATAAACACAAAGTAGAGAAAAAGACAAAGTAAACAAAAAACATACAGTGTAGCAGCAATCAGTGTAGTAAAATATAGCTAAAGTAGTAAATAAAAAAAGTACTATATAGTCAAAAATGCAGTAAAATATAGCACAAATCAATATAGTAAAAATGTAGCAATCGGTAGTCAGTTATTCAAAAATCTATCTTGGGAAATCTTGGGTAACGACCTTGGATAAAAGAAGAAAATTTTCAGATTATCAACAAAAATAGAAATAAAAATTACATTTGTAGTTAGCACACACTAGAAGATAAATCAAAAAGATGAAAAAACACTAAACGAAAAAAATAAGAAAACACATCTGACAAACTACTGTTATATCTTGGTCTTTTACCTTTTTTAAGGTAAAAAAGTAAAAATAGTTTAATGTGTAAACTATTTAATTTAGTTAGTTTTTTTCTTTCTTTTCTTCCGTTGATAGAGGCCTTTGGATGTGAAGCTAAAATATTTGCATTTTTATTAGAAGGCCAACGCACAATTTTATTTTATTTATTTTAATTCAGGTCCTTAAATGTAAGTTTCACCCGTTAACATATGTCCATTTCATTTTAAATATAAGCGTTAAGACAGTGTGGTTTAGCTTAAGAAAGGTCCCTTTACCTAAATAAAAGTCAGCAATATATCATTAGATATGTTTTTCCATTATTTACTTTTATGAAGCTCATCAATTTGGCCTCTGATCGGCTCCACTTTTAATATTACCAAGTACTGCATTCCATTTATTAACACTAGTATTTCGTTATGCAAGAACTGGTAAAAAGAAATCGAACAGAATTTTCGAAAATTTTAGAATTCCTTCCTCAGAAAATTGCTCAGTAAACATATTCAGATAGAAAAATAATACCATCTAATCACGCAATGTAATTTTACCCTATGGGAATGAGGGGTAAAACCCCTCCCTCATTCGTTTCCAAATAGTAAAATTTTATCATTGCATGTTATTCTTACCTAACTATTTCAATTTAAATTAACAGGCATATCCTGTCCATAACTGTAAGTCATAACTAGAATTATTATCAAAGAGTGGAGAATTCCTTGAATTGACCGTTTTCAGTATGCCCCAAGAAATTTCCACTGAGGTAGCTCAACACCAGCTAAGGGTAACCTTAAACGGATGACAGGAATTAAACTAAATAAAAAAAAAAACAACTGCAATTAAGAAGCAACATACAACAATAAAAAATATTATATATATCAAAGGGACGACCCTTTTCTCACCCCTCACTCTTAACGCTAAAATTCGACTTCTTGTTACAATTTTTTTTTTAGAAAGACTACTCAATCACAAGGGTCGTCAAATTTAAATGAAAAGTATCTTTCAAAGAACTTTAAGACTTTAGCAATTAAACAACATAATAAAATGGTTGTTAGGGTATGGAAACTCAGAATATAAGATGTGGGTTACTAAAGGTACACATAGTTGGCTCAAATTTTCAAATTCAATAAGCTATTTTTAAAGAACTTCAAAACTTTAGCAATTGGGTTACTAAGGATATACTTAGCTGGCGCAAATTTTCAAATTGAATAAGCCGGAGGAAGACGTGATTCAAGTCCCAACAAAACTATTGGAGTTTCCATAGCTAAGGTGAGCTTTTATTATATTGAAATGTTACCAAGGTGAGCTTATACTATTAACCCCTATTTTGTATTTTGAATAATCAGCGTCTTCCTGACAAATAAAAAAAAAAGATTATGTTTAATATCTTCTATTTTAAGCTACCAATAGGAAAGACAGGATGGGAATAGCTTCTACTCACTTCATGCACCCTAGTTTGTAACGATTCCAAACTTGATGACTTTTTAAGGCCAAGTGAAGGACCAGTTTCTTTCTTTTTCCGAATTTCGGCATCTATAAATAATAATAAATTATTAATTCACAACAAAAAAAGATATGGCATATAATAAAAAAGCAAAACAATGCAATTGCAAACATAGATAAATCCTGGTCCACGTGATTTTTGTGTATTTAAATATACATACAAATACATATAATTATGATAAAACTGGTCTTTGGCATAAGAGCCAAGACATATTATTCTAATAAAATCCCTCTTCTCCTCCCCCAATATAATTATGATAAAACTCGTTTTTTTGGCATAAGAGCCAAGACATATTATTCTAATAAAATCCCTCTTCTCCTTCCCCAATATAATTATGATAAAACTAATTTTTACCATAAGAGTCAAGACATATTATTCTAATAAAATCCCTCTTCTCCTCCCCCAATATAATTATGATAAAACTAGTTTTTGGCATAAGAGCCAAGACATATTATTCCAAAATTCCCTCTTCTCCTCCCCCAAGCTCTGTGTGGAGGTATGTTATTGTCATTCTGTCTATACAGTATGAGACACTGACCTAAGGCATAAATAATTATTTGTGATAAATATTGTTACAAATAATCTTGTTGATTTTAATCAGTGAATTTTGCTGCAAGATTATGAGCAAGCGTTTGATTCTGTTGATAGAAGAGCTTTAGAAAAGGTCTTATCCTTGTAACGTATAACAGACAAATACATTAAAGTGATTAGTGCTACGTATGTCCTGATTACGTCCTGATTATATCAGGAGTCAAGCAGGGTTTTGTTCTATCCCCCTTTATATAGATCATTGGATGGATTTTGTCTTAAGGAGCACAGGAAAGGCAATGGGAGACCACGGAATCAGATGGGTAAGAACAATTCCCCTGAACTTAGATTATGCTGATGATGTAAGTATCCTAGATGAAGTGTGAGCAAAATGAATGAATTTTTAGAGGTTTTTCGAGTTCAGGTGCTAGAATAGGAGTGAAAATTACTGTTAAAAAGCTAGGAATAAGTGAAGATGAAAAGATGACGTTAGGTAACGAAAAGATTAGTAAAGACGGAGGGAGCAGTGAAGAGGTTAGAAATAGATTAGCTAAGGTTCAAGGTGTTATGTTTCAGACAAAAAAAAAAGTTTGGAAGGATAGAAAGATAAGTATGCAAACCAAGATTAGAATTTTGGAAGCTACAGTGATGACAGTTGTCAAATATGGCTCTGAAGCGTGGGCGCTCCAAAAAAGCGGATGAAGATTTACTGGATGTTCTCCAGACAAACTGACTACGGATTGTTCTGGGTACCAGGCTGACTAACCGTATTTCAAACAGTAGGATGTACGAAAAGAGTGGTTCAATCCTGCTTGTTAGGCTATAATAAGAGAGAGGTTGTGATGGCTAGGGGACGTTTTGCGGATGAAGGATTGCCGAAGATTGTCCTTTTCGAACAACCGCTTAGGGCTAAACGGAAAGCAGGTCGTCCAGGGTTGGGATGGGCGGATTCCATAAAGAAAGATTAAAAGGAAATGGGAACTTTTTGTGAGGGTGTAAAGAGAAAAGCATGGAACAGATTGGGATAGAGGATGAGCGTGCGTAGCTGTGTAGGCCTTATGCGGCTTGGTGCTGCGATGAGTTGTTAGTAGTAGTTGTATTAGAGTGGTAGAGCCAGGTAAGAGCCATCTCAATTGGGTCGGTAGAACAATCTCAAGATGTACTATCGATGCTGATTTCATTGAAAAGAATGTGATTATAAATAAAAGAAGCAGGGATCGGGTGTGGCATAGCGAAGAGCCAATGGGAAGACCGAGAAAAAACGAAGGGGTTAACAGCTCTAGCAGTGGTATCCCCAAGCGTTTTAAAGGACAGTGGCTTACCCTTCAAGTTAAAAAGCATTATTTCTGACATATCAGAAGTGAAGGCCAAGTTTAAGATGCTCCTGTTGAAATGTGACGAAGACCTCATTTGTTCTTTTAAGGGCGCGGCTGAGATTTAAAACGTCATCTGCATAACAAACTAGAGACAGATTCAATGAATATGGAATCAGAAAGGCCTTTTTTTTATCATTATATATTTTTCGCTGGAAACATATTTTATTCTACTTACTTTATAACAGAACAGGCGACTCATAAGGGAAAACTAACATGGTTTTATCACTTGCTATTATTTGACGCGTTTGCACCACAAATAAAACAAAATTCCGAAAAAGAATAAATAGAGTATTTAAATACTTGTGCGTCGAAACATGGCAACCAAAAAGTCAAACTATATAGGCGGAACAAAGAATCTGCGGCTTTACGTAATTTAAAGCTTTTTTTTTTTGGTTTTTTGATCATCTTACTTTAATACTAATTGTCCACGAAACCCAGACAATCACGTTAGGTGTTAACGGGTAACGGGTAGCTAGACACTATTTCTCCAGAATACTTTTACAATCAATCACTTACTTTCCAATCATCGAAAGTATGTTCTCCGAGGTCAGCCTGATTCTTATACATAAGAATGGTAGATGGTAATAAGCTTACCTAAGCTATGGATGTCAGGTCTTTTGCTTAAACAATAATTTCGAAGAGACATGTACCCGTCATCATCAGGTTCAAATTCGAATTTCTCGCAAGAAAACAAAATCACTAAACAAAATAAAACTAAAATTGATGAAAAACACAAATGAGCCGAACCTGGAATTATTGTTGTGACATGGCCAGAAATTTCTTTAGAGGCGTTGATGGCCATTATCTTAGTAGATCTCAAGAAGATTGGGCCAATAGGAGGGGCGAAGTTTCTTTTTGCTAATTTTCAGTCTATCGGTAATGGGTTCCCAAACTTCGCTAATGCAGAACCCACCATTGTCTTTATTGATGACTCGCTTGTTTTTAGCAATTTCCAGAGGTTCTCTGATTTTCTGCTTTAAGCATTGTGGACAATAGCAACGAGTCGGACCAGGTCAAACTTAATGAAGTGAGAAGGGTCTTAAAAAATATGATGGGCCATTGCAGAAAAAACTATCTTCCTCCTTAAGCTTTGTCTTTTTGAGGCAGGCATCATTGGAATCAGCATGTTCTTTTACTCGGTGATGTAGAGATACAATGGTATGACCTATATAGATATCACCGCAACTGCAAGGAATCTCATATACCGCTGGTGAATTTGAAGTAATATTATGCTTGCCATTGTTCAAAAAGGAGGAGAGAGTCACTCCAGAAGGAAAAAACACCTTAAAGCGAAGCTTAGCGAGTTAGGCTCCTTGCTTTCATATGGCCGTTGATTTCAACCCTATAGAGAATGCAAGCGATCTCGTCAAATTTTGTGTCAACTGTTAATGTTGAGAGGATTTGGTGACAGGTATTGGTCTCATTTGCCTTTTTGGGCTATGGGTTAGGGGAATCAACGTTACAAGGAGTACAAGTGATCTCATCAAGTAGACAAGGCCCAGGGCTATGCCTCTTGTCGATCACCCTTTTACTTGTCACCCAACTGGGTAATGGTAACTGAGCTTAAAATGTCAGTAGTGCCCTTAATATAAGGTAATGACTTTTAAGCTGACATTTTATTACGTACATTTTAAGCTCCAACCTTCTTGAGATCTACGAGGATAACGGCCATAAACGCCTCTACCAAAATTCTAGCAACGTCACAACAATAATTCTAGGTTCAACTAGTTCTTAGTGTTTCTCAGTTGTGTTGCAAAGAGACACAGGAGGCCAAACGGAGTAGATGAATTCGTAGGTTGATGGAAATTCATTCAAATCTTTGTTGCTAGTGTATAAAAAGGAAATCGATGTAAAAAGAAAAAGACAAAAAGAGAATTACGCTCCAATCGTCACTCATAAAAGCGCTATGAGGGGGGTCTCGAGGACGGAGGGATACTTAATGAGAGAATCTCTGGATCATTTCCTTTTCAGAAAAAGGTTCAGCTCTGTGGCACACAATCTATGAAATTTTAAACCTTTGAGCAGACACTTTGAAACACATTTTATCTTTACGTTCATGATTCAAATTTCGAAATAAACGGCTTAGCAATCTAAACCTAAAATACGGAGAAGTTGAAACACTATGCATAAGAATCAGATGGACCTGAAAGATACATCTCAATATTTTTGGCCGTGAACTCAAGGCAAACTTCACCTCTCTGTTTCTGTTTCAGCTGTTTAGTTTCATCAGCTTTATACAACAAAAGCATTAACCCCAGCGAAGAGCAGATCTCGCCAAGTTGGTAATCAAACAGTTCTTGATAACGAACTGTAAGCAGGGAGCGACCCGGCTCAATAGTAACCGAAACTCTAAAAAACAAAATTTTGATACCAATAGATACATTAAAAGAATCAGATTTTTTTGCTGATTTTAAATATATAAGTTTCATCAAGTTACAAGACTTTGATCAATTGTTACGAGCCTGAGAAAACAATCACACCATCAGATTCAACGTATCAGAGAACTGTACTGTAGAAGTTTCAACCTCCTATCTGCAAAAATGTTGAATTTTGTATTTTTTGCCAATAGAAAGATCAGGGATGCGAGTTTATTTATTTTTTCCCAGGGGTGATCGTATCGACCAAGTGGTCCTAGAATGTTGCAAGAGGACTCGTTCGAACGAAAATTAAAAGTTCTAGTGACCTTTTTAAGTGACCGAACAATTGGATGACAACCAGGACCCCTCCAACGCTCATTTTTTCCCAAAGTCACCAGATCAAAGTTTTGAGATAGCCATTTTGTCCAGCATAGTCGAAAATCTAATAGCTATGTCTTTGAGGACGCTTAATACCCCATAGTTTCCGGAGGAAGGGCTGCACGTTATGAACTTTTCCCCTTATTTACATATAGTATTGGTTATTTCGAAGTATACAGACGCTTTCAGTGGGAGGGGATTTTTTGGGAGGGGGGGGTCGGGGGGAGATGGTTACGTGGGCGGATCTTTCCAGGGAGGAATTTTTCATGGGGGAAGAGAATTTTCCATGAAGTCGGCGCCAGATATCCCAGCATTATTTAAAAAACGATCAGGAATTAAATAATTTTTTTTTCAACTGAAAGAAAGAGCAACATTAAAACTTAAAACGAACAGAAATTTTTACGCATATGAGGGGTTTTCCCCCTCGTCAACACCTCGCTCTTTAAGCTAAAATTTTTAAGTACTTTCAAAAGAGCTATTTATTCTAATTAAACAGCCTTTGTGATTCAGGGGGTCATTCTTAAAGAATTGGAACAAAATTCGAACTTTAGCGTAAAGAGCGAGGTATTGACGAGGGGGCAAATCCACTCATGTGCGTAATAATTTCTGTTCGTTTTAATTTTTAAATGTCACTCCTTACTTCCAGTTGAAAAAACCTGCTTTTTTATTTAATACTGACTAAAGTTGAGTATGCTGACAAAAACAGTTTATTGACAAAAATTATATTTGAAATTACTGACCCCTTATGAGGATATTAAGTGCAGTTCCTATACCAGTCTCAAGATAGGGAGTGACAAGATTTTTGGGAATTCTAGAAGTTTTGGAGAAGTTGTAACGGTACAAGCTGTAGTGTTTAGTATTGACGCACTCGTTTTTTGGTGATATTAAACAAACGGCTAGTACGCCAGTAAATAAATATTTGAGCAAAGAGTGGTGTAGGTGTTTGAGAGGGAAATGAGCTTGGTCGAACACAACCTAATTCGGTGTATTGTTGTCACATAACCGAAATTATCCTTAACAATGTTTCCAATATTCAGCATTTACCCAATACCTTTTCTAAAACCTTTGGACCTGCAACAGTCAAGATGTAAAACTGACACGGACGATAATTTCTTTCGAGAAGGACGTTATTACCTGTGCAGTTGATCAATGGAAAACATTTTTACCTTAATATTTTTTTTTAAATTAATTTTGAAATGCTCACCCTAGTGATCTTCCTTTATTGGGTAACCACGCTGTGGAATACATCTAGTGGCACTCTGCCCCCCCCCCCCCCCCAGTTTCCACTATTAATCAAAAATAATCATTTATTAGCCAAAAATATTTCAATTTATAAATTAATCTGTTCATTCAATGCTCTCCTCAAGTTAATATCTCAGTATCGGAGAGCGCGCATTTTGACTGTTTTTATACTAATCTTGTAAACACCTGTGAATAGTCATTATGACCAGGGAAAAGAGACGTAATGATATGGAATCCACACGATCATCTGTGGAAGATTCAACAGCCCAAGGGACAATGCGTGATTCGATTGATGCGCTGACCAGTTCGGTCCATCAGATTCTAGAAACAGTTAAAGCAACGCGGGAAGAGATACAAGGTTTGAGATCGGAATTATCCGAAATCTGTTCAGACATTAGTGGTTTAACCTCCAAAGTGAATGATATTGAAATCAGAACTGCGACCCACTCGAATACAATATCAAAGATTCAGGCAGAATTAAAAGATACACGGAAGAAAGAAACCCATGGATTAGGACCTCTCACTGATAAGGTCCTCATATTGGAGAATTTGGATAAGAAAGACAACATTATTGCTTGGAAGTCGAAGGCTCCCTCAGTGCCGGAGGCCTCGACGAAAATGGAAGATTTGCTGGAACTAAAAATTAATTTTGAAGTTAAAGAAGTACATGGCAAATTTGTGAAAATACGACTCATGGACTCGGATGACAAATTCTCGGTACTTCAAGCGAATAAACAATTACGTGACCAGCCCTGGAAAAACGACCTTGATAAAGCGACAAAATTTGATTACAATGGGGTTTTCTTCAGTGATTATGTTAGTAAAACCTGCAGGGAGATTCGCGCCACGCTGAATCAAAAAAAGAAAGAAATGAAGGATAAAGGATTTATTGCATGGATCCCACCCACGGTACCTCCCACATTATGCTACATAGACCAAGACGGAGTGAAACAAAAAAAGAAGTGGTATAACGTTCCACCAGTCGAATAAATTGTGTTATTATTTTTTTTTTGTCATTATTAGTGACTTGTTTGGATTTGTTCATAATAGTCATCATATAATTGCGTAAATATGCGTTGGTGTGCGCACATTATTGCCAAAATGTGCGTGTTCTCTGTTAATGAGAAAGAATGAACATACTTCCACCGAAACGCAATGGAATTCTCCGACGTGTGCGGTTGTTATATGTGATTAGTTTAGTTTTCTTTTTTGAGTGGTCTACTGTTAAATTGTTGATTAACTGGAGTGATGCCTTTTTGTTGATTGATGATATTGAGTTTACATAATTTACCTGATCTTGCAAGTCTTGAACTAAACTGTTAGAGGAAAGTCCTTTTGATATACTGGAATGCATGAGGGATGTGAAGGATGATGAAGCAGTAATTTTGGAAGATAGCCCGAAAAACAAATATTCTTTTATGGATGATTCTATCCCCACATGCAGTAATGTACGTTTTTCTAGTTTTAACTGCAGAGGTTTACTTAGTAGCATCGAATTCATAAATGATATAATTAATAAAAATAAAATTGAAGCTTTAGCGGTAAACGAAACTTTCTTAAATGATAGGAATATTAATGATGTTTTAAGTTTTTTGATTAAGTGATGTTAAGTTTTTTGATTATAATTTTGTTCATGAGAATAGAAAACACCATCAGCATGGTGGATTAGGATTTATCACAAGAAAAGAGTTAAAATCGAAAATAAGACGAGACCTAATGATATGGAATGTAGAAATGATTTTTGAAACATGTATTCTGGAATGTGAAGTTAATGAAAAATCAACAATTATGATATCTGTATATCACCCACCTCCCGGAAGCATAGATCAATTTTTGATGCAATTTGAAATTCTATTAAATAAAATATCACAAATGAATAAGCAAATATTTATTTTTGGTGATTTCAACCTAGACCTAATGAAAATTCAAGTAAAGCAAAATGATTCGAAGATAAGAGAATTTTTAGAACTAACGGTTTGTCAAGGACTGCTCCCATCATGTCTGATTCCAACTCGAATAGATGATAATGGAGCAACATTAATTGATAAAATTTTTTCTAATAGTATTTGTTTTTCAACTTTTGTTATATTAAATGATATTTCATATCACGGTGTGATAATTTCTTAATTTAATTTGGCCAGATCAAAAAAAAATAAACATAATGAAAGAACAGGTCGTATAATAAAGGATGAATCAATTGCGCGTTTAATTATTAAGCTAGGAGATATAGATTGGAAGGATGTAGTCAGTACTGAGGATGCAAACAAGGCATTGAAAATGTTTTATAAATCATTAATGATGTTTATAATGATATGTGTCCGAAAGTTAAAAGGAAAACACACAAGTCAACGCCATAAAAACCCCGAGATTGTTAAAATGTATTAAAGAAAAAAATAGACTATACAAAATTAAATGCAATTATCCGTGTGATGATTATCCATCTAGAACTAATTATCCATTTAGAAATTCAAATTGTACAAAAATACTCTGACTAGAACTTTGAAAGAAAGTGAAAGAAAATATTATGTGAAGGAAATATCTTCAGCTGCGTCCCAGCAGAAAATGTGGGAAATCTTGCGTGAGAAATTAAATAAAAATAAACCAAGAGCGACACCGACTTTTCTTAATAATGAAAATGACACTAATGAAGCAACTGAAAAAAAGGATATCGCAGAATAATTTGCGAAGCAAATTGTAAAATTGGTGAAGAATTGGTTAGATATCTTTTGGATGAGTCATCAGATTATACACGATTTTTGCCCCAAAATGAAGATAAATCATTGTATATGCTACCAGTATCATTTGATGAATACCAAAAAGCTATTAGTGATTCAAAGAGAGGAAATTCGGCTTCAGTAGATGATATATCGACAAATCTTTAAAGAAAATATCAGGAGTAATATATGAACCTCTTGCACAAGTTATAAATACGAGCATAAAAAATGGCGTCTTCCCTGATCTTCGTAAAAAGGCTAAAATAATCCCTATATTTAAAAAAGGTGAGGCTCAAGATCCCAATATTTACCGTCCTATTGCACTCCTTTCTTTACTGGCTAAAATTTTTGAAAAAATAATGAAGTATAGACTTGCATCATTTCTGGAAAAGATAAATTCTTTTTCGAAGTTCCAGTTTGGTTTTTTAAAAGATAGTTCGACAGAAGATGCCGTCGCCGCAACACTTATTTTCATTAATGATGCTTTAGATGATGATTGTTTAGCAGCTACATTGTTTTTTGATATTAAGAAAGCTTTTGACACTTTAAATCGCGAAATTCTATTTAAAAAACTTGAAAATACGGGAATAAGAGGAGTACCTTTGAAGTTAATTAAATCATATTTTCACAATCGAAGGTTTATGGTGGATATTGATGGTGAATATTCGTCTGAGACATCGAATAACAATATCGGTGTATCGCAAAGTTCAATTTTAGGACCTCTATTATTTTTAATATATATAAATGATCTCCCGAAATCTACTCCTGAAAATGGATTAACAATTATGTTTGCGGATGATACTGCAGCAAGTTTAAAAGCACCAACATTAGATGTACTGAAAGAAAAACTGATGGAAGTTGCAAAATCCATCACAAACTGGTTCCAAATTAACAAACTTGTCCCTAATTTTGTTAAAACATAGTTTATTATTTATGGAAGATCAAATCAAAAGTTGAAAAATCTTTCTCTGAATAAAATTACCATTGATAATAATCATGAAATCAAAAGAGTATACACAGCAAAATATTAAGGTATCGTTTTTGACCCTACCGTGAATTTTAGAACACATTTTTCGTTGTTGAGACTAAAATTATCAAGAAATATAGGTATACTCCACCGACTAAAATTTCCATTCTCATATAAGCTTCAAAGAATCCTATATTTTTGCCTAATTGATGCACACCTTCAATATTGCTCAGCTATATTTTTGCTGACTTTTAAATCACATATTAAACCACTACAAACCCTACAAAACAAAGCTATTCGAATTCTAGATAAGTGTTTACAACACCCAAGGAGTACAGATATCCACTCTGAAACACGTACTTCTTACCTATTTTTAGACATAATGACTCTTACACAGAAATTTAATCTGCTATTATCTAGTTGGTTTTTTAAGATTCAACATGTACATAATTTCTTTTTTGACCAGAAACTACTGTCCAAACATCAAAATTCACCGATAACTAAATGTGTTGACCCGTATAAAATGAAAGATTCCGTTTCAACGGAATCTTTCATGCAGGCTTTTCTAGTTTTGACAAGTTTTTAAAGAAACTAAATTTCAGCTAAGGAGAAAACTATGGTCTAGAGGGGGGATACCGAGGTCTGAGAGGGGCAGTTCCCCCCCTACCCCATAACAAATTATTCCCGTGCTGATAGGTGTGAAAACCCTTGCTCTTGTATATGAGCTTAATCAGAATAAAATTTATTAGTGCCATTGACAGCGCGGCGCAACCCTGAAGAGCTAGACAATAACAGGGAAACCATAATTTGAGGAAAATTTTAGTTTAAATTTTAGTAAGGTACCAACTGAAGCCACAGTAATAGGCTCAAGTTACACCCAAAACTCCAAAGGAAGTAACATTGATACTGGACCATTAAAAGACAATCGTTATAGACGGAAATGTACACTATATAATGGGTGTCCAGGTCTGACAATTAGCAAAGAGGTTGTGTCAAAATATTATTTTTGAGATGAACGGGTAAAAAAAAAAGAAAAAAGTAGCAATGCATTTGATGCATACTTTCCGATTTTTCTCAAAGAAGGTAATTTGGACAAATCTTAAGAGGAGGAAGGGAGAGGGGAGGGGGTAAAAACTCGCTTTCCTTTCTGTTGGCAGATATATACCATATCATACACTAATGGGAGTTTAAATTGAAAACTTGCTAGCGTTCAAGACAGAAAGTAAAATTTAAGAAACTTTGGTTGAGGTGAGCAAGACCAAATTACGGCCATTTTCAGTTTTAGTTTTTTGACAGTTTATGTTGAATTAGAATCGCAATAATAATTGATCATAGCATAATATTTACAATATATTATTTATGTGTCTAGTAAATCTTATTATAGGTGACCAGACAATGGAAGCTGGAGAAAAGGATATTGCACCTCTTTTATTTGTTGAGTAAAGTGCCCATTCGTGTCACATACACTACTGGCACTTTCCCCTAGGAGGATTAAAACACATTGAAAGATGAGACACATAAAAATGACAAAGAGAAAGAAGAAACGCAAACAGATACAAAGTAGAAAAATTCTATTAAAAATTGAAGATTTCTAATACTCCTTGGAGGACAAAGTGTTCAAGAGAAGCTGCAAAGCTGGTACATACAAAGCAAAACATAAAAAGAAAAAATAAAACAAAGAAAACAAAAAAAATGAACAAAAAGGGCAAATGTGATGCAAAGTACTGGCAGAAGCTTTCTGCAAAAATTAAAGGGTACGTACAAACTGCATGATTGGCCTCGGACAGTGCAATACTGCATAGAGAAGGAGCCCTAGGAGAAGTTCCAGCTAACAAGAAAATACACGAGTTAGCATTGTTTATATTACGAATGAGTATATATATATATATATATATATATATATATATATATATATATATATATATATATATATATATATGTATATATATATCGTTTTTAAGACTTTATTAAAGTTTTAAGATTTTTTTTATTCCAGTTACTTAAGTTACAAAAGGAGAGTCTGCCACAGTTGATGTCAAAAATATTTTTAGTAGAGACCGACGAAGACCACACTGCCTTTCTATCATAAATAACAAGTTGAACGATAGGGTATTTTTTTCATAAGACAGTGGAATTCCCAACTTAAAGTGAATATTCCGGTCCTATGTCCAAGGGCCGTCCTAGCACAGCACCAGTGGAAATATAAACGTGAAACTTACATCTAAAAAATGACTATTAAAACCACGCAATAACTTTGGGATAAGTTGGGCTAACTGCCTAGCCTAGAAAATAATAATGATTCTCTCGCCCACCCCTTGTCTACCAGCAATTTCGTTCAGATTTGGAGATAATTTTATTTATTTATTCTTCTTTCTTTTTTTTTAACTCTTTACAGAAGCACACATAGCCATACGAGTATGGTACATTCAGAGGGCAATTTCCACTACTCCAATTGCTACTAACAGCTTCTGTTAGCTCGCAGAAATTTAACTTGGCGGTAAAATTTAAAAACAGAGCCTCTTAACGCAAATATACATTTAAAACAACATTGTGAAAATTAGCACAAGCATAACATATAATACGAAATTCTAAAATACAAAAAAAAAACGCCCAAGTAAATTCTTTTATGAAGATCTCCTATAGCTTTTCGAGCTGTTGGTGTTTCTCACTAATTGTTTAGATTTCCCGTGGACAAGGTATACACGATTAACTATATAGGTATTTGCTATCAGCTAATAAAATATAAAGGTTACATTGGCTACATAAGTTCTATTTAATCCACAGAGAAAATATATTTTTTACACCGTCTTTGAGTATATATATATATATATATATATATATATATATATATAAATATATATATACATGTACATATATATATATATATATATATATATATATATATATATATATATACATGTACATATATATATATATATATATATATATATATATATATATATATATATATATACATGTACATATATATATATATATATATATATATATATATATATATATATATATATATATATATATATATATATATATATATATATATATATATATATATATATATATATATATATATATATATATATATATATATATATATATATATATATATATATATATAAAGGATGCGGCACGCACTAGAACCTTAATAGTCCAGGACTTTTAGCTCAAAAAAGGGTCGAACCCGGACAAAATTGCAATATAAACGAAAATGGTACCAAAATGATCAGAAAAAAAATTCTGTACAACATACTAAAAGTCCCCATAAATCCGAGTGGGGCGAGTACCCGAAAAACAGGGGAAAAGAGGGAAATGCGGGGGAAAATGGGAAAAATGCCGAACATGCCCAGAAAATAGTTTAAAGTGAGTTTTCTGGGGTTTTCACATACGCTGATTACGAAATTGACATCTAAAATTCAGTATAGAAAAAGAGTACTACGGAAAACGGGGGAACAGGGGAAAGAGGGGAGAAAAGAGAAGAATACAGGGTAGGGGTAGAAAGCGGTTTGAAAGATATTTTCTGGGGTATTCCTATCTGGTGATTATGAAATTGAGATATAAAATGATATACAAAAATCGATTAACAAAAAACAAGGAAATGGGGGGGAGGGAGGGGGAAAAGGAAAATATACAGGGTAGGGGTAGAAAGCATGTGGAAATGTGTTTTCTAGGGTTTTTCTATCTGCTGATTATAAAATTGACATCTAAAACAAAGTTCGAGAACAAATACAGGAGATCTATAGAGGTTCGGCTACCCCATAGGTTCGGAAAAGGCAAAAAAAAAATTCGAGAAAGAAATACGGAAAAATACTGAAATTACATTATTCCGTTCGTCAGCGATTTTAGGTTCCGGGCTGATTGCCCATAAAGGCATCAATGCAGAGGATGCTAAAGCTGTAGGTGAGCTGATCCTCCAGCGCATGGATGGCCAATCCGTCGAAAGTTTTTCATTCAGGAAGAAAGACAAAGTCGTTACACTGGCATCCGATGGGAACATTAGGATAGATGGCGAGATTTTGCATATCGATCCTGCACTGCTTTTTCAACGTCTTTCGACTGCTGCCCATACATCTGAAAATGACATGGCAGAAACTCTACGTTACGAACTGTGCAGTTATCTGCCCGCTTTGTTTGAGAATCCTGGCATAATGCGTCAGCCAGACAAACCTGCACTAGCGAAAGCAATATGGAAAGAAGCGAACACGGACTCGATTCACCACCTGCCAGTGTCAGATCGTGTCACTGTAGTTGACGGAGGTTGGCTGCTTCAGCAAGTACCTTGGAAGATTGGTGATACTTATGATTCAATCTGTGACAGCTATGTTAGTTTCGTTACTCGACGCTGTACCTCCCCTACTGTTGTCTTCGATGGATACAGCGCTGGTCCAACCACGAAAGATGCTACGCACAACCGACGGTGTAAGGGAAGCCAGCATCAAGTGATCGATTTCAGTTTAGGGATGAAGCTCCAGAAAAAGAAGGAAGAGTTTTTGAGCAACTCTCAGAACAAACATCGAATTATAAGCTACATCGGGGAAAAACTCAGAGCCAAAGGATTTGAAGTCGTCCATGCGAAGGACGATGCTGACTATCTAATCGTGAAGACTGCCGTAACGAAAGCAGAAAACTCTGAAACAATAGTTCTTGGCAACGACACTGACCTTCTGATTCTACTCTTGTATCACCTCCCGCCTAATGCAAAAACACTTTACTTCGAATCGTCAACGAACGCAAAAGAAGCGATAACACGGTTCTGGTGCCTCAACGAAGTGCAAAAAAAAAAATGGGAGAAGTATCCAGGCTGCTTCTGGTAGGGCACGCACTCTTGGGATGTGACACGACCTCACGAGTTTTCGGACTTGGAAAGCAAGCTGTGCTACCTCTTTTGAAGAAGAGCGAAGTGTTCAGAAAAAAATGCAAAGTGTTTCTGGATGAATCATCGTCCAAAGATGAAATTGTGAAAGCGGGTGAATATCTTCTCCTCAGCTTGTATAAAGCACGACCAAACGAAGATCTCACTAAGCTGCGACATCGAATTTTCTTGGAAAAAGTTTCTTCGTCTAATACTACGGCGTTTGTTAAGCCTGAAAGGCTTCCGCCAACCGAAGCTGCAGCTTCATTCCACTCCCAGCGAGTGCGCCTCCAGGTATCCCGTTGGAAAGGGGAACCAGCTGACCTCGACCCGGCTGACTGGGGTTGGGTCCTCAGAGACCATAAATACTCACCTGTGATGACCCATTTGTTGTCCGCACCTCAGACTCTTTTGAGTGTCGTGAGATGCAACTGTAAGACAGGCTGCGAGAACTCGCGATGCAGCTGCAAGAAAAATGGATTAGCGTGTACGTTCGCGTGTGGAGAATGTCAGGGTATCAACTGTTTGAACAGGGACAACGAGATTGTCGAAGACGAGGAGCTCGACTAGTGATATCAATGCTGTGTTTTTCAAGTCAACTATACTGCCTTCGAAAGTGCAAATTTTACATATAATAGCCATTTTATATATAACTGCCAAGCGGTTGTTTTCTTTATGTTTAGTAATTCAAATGGTTGTAAGAAATGTCTGTGATTCAAGAAAGTACAAGTTTGATACTTAAGCGAGTTATTTTGTCCATAGGCCTACTTATTAGCCATTAGCAGCTGGCTCAGGAGTCAGGCCTCCCTTCCCCTTTTCCGTTGTTTCCTCCAGTTTTGTTCGGTTTTCATGGTTCTCGTTTTCTTTCCTTCATTTTAGGGGTCAGTTTCGTGATCAGCAGATAGAAAAACCCCAGAAAACACATTTCCACATGCTTTCTACCCCTACCCTGTATATTTCCCTTTTCCCCTCCCCCCCCCCCCCCATTTCCCCGTTTTATGTTAATCGATTTTTTTATATCATTTTATTTCTCAATTTCGTAATCACCAGATAGGAATACCCCAGAAAATATCTTTCAAACCGCTTTCTACCCCTACCCTGTATTCTTCTCTTTTCTCCCCTCTTTCCCCTGTTCCCCCGTTTTCCGTAGTACTCCTTTTCTATACTGAATTTTAGATGTCAATTTCGTAATCAGCGTATGTGAAAACCCCAGAAAACTCACTTTAAACTATTTTCTGGGCATGTTCGGCATTTTTCCCATTTTCCCCCGCATTTCCCCCTTTTCCCCTGTTTTTCGGGTACTCGCCCCACTCGGATTTATGGGGACTTTTAGTATGTTGTACAGAATTTTTTTCTGATCATTTTGGTACCATTTTCGTTTATATTGCAATTTTGTCCGGGTCAAACCCTAAAAGTCCTGGACTATAAGGTCCAAACCGGCGGTGCTGATCCCCGTCTCAAGGCCCTTCAGCCAGGAAGTACAATGGGGGGATGAGGGCCAGCCATCCTGTGCTTTAGCACACCCTTCCTGTTTACCTTCCCCAGATTCCTCCAGGTACCCATTTAGAGCTGGGTCGACTCTGGCTGAGCTTACAGAATCACACCACTAATCCCCGTCCCAAACCAATTAATTGGGTGCAGTAAGATTCGAACCGTCCCCCTCTCGGATAAAGGATCCTAAATCCAGCTCATCAATCCACTCGGCTAGGACGGCCAGACATAATATAACAATAACAACAATAGTAAAACAATATGCATTAAAGATAATATATCTTTCCCGTATATTCTAAGCAGTCCTAAATAACAGAAAGAAGGGCGAAAACTAATTCGAGTTCACACAGCTTACGATTAAAATTTCTTCACTACTTTCTAATTACAAATTATACCAAAAAGCCAAATAATGATAACACTTTAAATTATGGCTCAATTTTAGCAGTACTTTTTTTTTAACTACTACAGCAAATATATAAACACACACACAACACGACAATAAAAAAAGCATAGGCATATATCAAGGAAAGTTCGGGCATAAAACGAAGGCATTGAACAACTGATTTTAAGCAGCAACCGAAAGAATGGATGAATGAATTTGGAATTCATGTAGCTTATAACGCAGATTTCTCTGATGTTTTTTAAATTACAAGTTATGTTTAAGTAATAAACTCAAATTTTAGTCAACTAGCATATTTTTGTAATTCCTGCAACGAATAAACAAATACACAGGCAAATTGACAACATATGCAGAGGCATTTACCCATATAAATACCCAGATAGAATTTGGGCATGATAACAGACTGTCTGATGCATTGAACCCTTCTCAAGGGCTCTGTACGCACCCATACATCACGCGCATTCTCTATGTAGTTTTGAGAGTAAACAAGATTAGAATCGAGTTTTACATATGTACTCTGAATGATAGAAAATATATACTGTGATCCACACTATACAAATTTTAAAATGTAAGGGCATGCAGACGAGATTTCAAAATGCATACTTCTACTACTACCACTAACAACTCACTGCAGCATCAAGCCGCCAGAGACCAACAGATCTTTGCACGCTCCTCCTTCATCCCAATCTATTTGAAGCCTCCCTTTTTATACCCTTACAAGAAGTTTCAATTTTCGATGTAATTCTAGTGAATTTTCGGGTAATGAAAGTATTTACTTACTTACTTACTTACATCACCCAGAAAACTCACAAAATTATTAATCAAGCCTAAACATTAGTCATGCTTATCTTTTAAATCTCTTTTCAATATCACTTTTACATTGTTTCAAAAAGAAAACAACAATTTTCGCTAAAAGGATACAATAAGTTTATTTTTGTTTATTTTCAAAAGCACCCATGTTCTGCATTCTAGCTTAGCACTAATCTATTTCACTTTTTTTCTATTTCTCTATTATTTATTTTATTTACAGTTAACTTCCTGGCCCATAACCTCCCCCGGCTACTACGTCTAGCGCCAGACAGATTGAAATTCCGTCGCCAAATTCATCGTCTGCTTAGTAGAGAAAAAGCCCCAATACAGCCACAAAAACCCGACAGGAATAAAATAAAGTCATTATTTCCCTTTTTTTAGCTATAACTACGTTAAACAGTTTTAAACTAGAAGAAACTGCTTACTTTTATAATATTTCAGATTCAATCTGAAAAATCTTCGAACTTAACTGAAATAGAGATTTTTCAGCTCTTCGAAACCCGCCAAAGCTGTTATCAGAATCTCAGCACTCTTTGGTTTAGCCTAGGTACCAATAGAATAAAATTCTACTAAACCTAAGCAATATTCAAACACGTTCCTACAATTATCACGCGCGTGCGTGAAAAAGCGGGACATTTGGATTGGCACTCACTGCACCGAATATACCATTCACGCATGCACGCACACAGATTTTACAGGCACAGAATTAAAATTGTGAACATAAAATATATAATTTCTCAGAAGGATGGAGAGTAACAAGGAGAAAAATTCCCTCGAAGAAACTTTGACGACCCTACCCCATAGTGCGATTGTAAAGCAACTTGCTAAACTATAGACAAAAACGGGAATCACTACATGACATTTAATTTTTTTTTACGTACAGAACCCCCTCCCCCAATTATGATAAATCCATTGATGCAGTTTAAATTCAGTTATAGTTGGCAATGAACACATATTACCAAAGAAAGCAACGAACTTCATATTGTGAACACGAGGAAATTACAAGCTAAAGCACGAGTTCAAAATTGGCGTACTATGAAGTTTGTCCATTTTCCAGTTCATCGCTAGACTATAAATTACTTCATATTAGCCCCTCCCCCTTTCTTACCATCATCACTTTGCTATGAGAGCCAAAGTGATGATGAAAGCTATGAGAGCTTTGTTATATTTAATTCGTGTAAGTAAATACAAATTTTTATGGATAAAACCAACCTTCCTTATAAATAAAACGATTCTTTTTTCGTAATTGTTTATAAAGCATTAAACTTGGGCTCATTCAAATCTCTTGACCTTGAAGTAGTACTTCCTACTTTATATTTTTGATGTTACTGCTTTTTGTTTTCTTACTCCTTTTTTGTTCTGTATTTTTCTAATATTGACATGCTCATGCTAACTCCAGCTATTGCAGTGCTTAAACAAATTCAATGAATATATTCTATTCTATGATGGTGATAAGAAAGTAGACCAATCAAAAGGAATTTGCTAGTAGTGCTTACCTGAAATGAGTCATTTATGGATTTAAGTTATTAAGTTCTAGGCTTAAGTTTTTAAGTAATATATTAGTTAACATGCTTAAAAACAGGGATAAATAGTATAGGTTCTCAGCAACAGGAAATCTTCTAAGTGACGAACATAGCCGTTTTCCATCTAAAAATGGCCGTATATAATATCGACGCATTTTAGGCCAGCTTTCGAACCAGAAACTTTTCTAGAGCAATTCTCATTGCTGACACGATCAGCATGGCGCTGATCGCGTCTAGGGAAAATAAAAAGAGCCCGCTTAATATTCAACTAGACCCTGGATGTGCAATCTGTATTATAGTGGGCGGCATTATCACTTGAAATAATTCAGTGGGAAGAAAAACCTATTAAATTTCAAGAAAACTGATTACATAAAAAGACAATTAAAATCAATTAATTTCATCTTTGAAAATAGGGACAATAACACACAGAAAAAACAAACATTTATTTCTACAATAGAAAATTCAATGAGATTTTTGACATGTTTTTCAGCTAAGATGTCATCAACATTTGCATTAACAGACGTTGTCTTCATTCTTAGGATGTTCGTTAAGTGTTCGTCGGTCAGTCTGTTTCTTTCATATTTTTAGTTTTTTCTTTAGTAATTCTACTAAAAAATACTACATGGAGTGAAAATGACTAGTAGGCTGCACAAAAATCACAGGCAGTCCACAAAACGGCCTGCAGGTTGGATATCCCTGAACTAGGCGAATAGAACACAATATAAATTAACAGCAGATCATGCAATATTTCTTTTTCTAATCGATAAGTTTTCATGCACAAGAATTACTACGGAGATGAGTTCAAGTTTACCCCTATACGTCTGATCCTCCATAGCCAATATTTGCTCGTAGCGGGGTTCAGTAACATAATATGTAACCTGGTCTTGACTTTTATTCAACAGGGGGTTCAAAGGTCTTTTCATACCTCTCCTTGGCCATGTCCCTAGATTAGTTATGTTAGTACAAATAGATAGAATTCTTTCCCAAAACAGAAGATAAAAAAGGAATAATATAGGAAATAATTAGAAAATGAGGAGAAGAGAAAAGACAGATAGAAGGAGTGAAAGACACAGATAACGAGAGAAAAAAAGACGAATTTGTCAAAAAATGTAAATTTTCTTCTGTCTTCTTTTTCTTTAATTTGGAGGGGTTCAAAGGTCTTTTCTTACCTTTCCTTGGCCATGTCCTTGGATTAGTTATGTAAGCACAAAACATAAAATGCCTTCCCAAAACAGACGACCAAAAAGGATGAAAATAGAAAATAAGAAGAAACAGGAGGGAAAGAGAAGAGACCGGAAAGAGAAAGAAAGAAATAGAACAAAAGTGAACTATGCAGAGAATGGAAAATGAAATTTCGGAAAAAGATTGCCTTTAGAAATTTCAGCTATGCAATTTTTTTTTTTTTTAAGTTTTATAGGTGACAATGAAGGAAGGAGGAAATTTAAATAAATAAATGTACAAAGCATGCATTTGAGCAATAAGTAATATGAATAGCACCCATTATAAATAACTTTCTTTTTTCTATCTTATTTTCTTTCTAGCTCTTTTCTACCTTGCTGTTTCGTTCTGCCTGACTTGAGACCTTTTTTCTTCATTTCTTATTTTCGTCTGAGCAAAAGAAGAAGAAAAAACATTGTAAACTGGACTTAAACACAGAAATGATTTTCAATCAGCAATGAGACGTTTTTCTTCTTGAGAGGAAAAAAGTGACTTTTGAGACTTTTTGGGACTTCCTCTTGAGTTTTTTTTTTGTCATTTTTGATTTTTGACAGCCAAACAAGGAGAAAATGATCACTGATAACTGAAAAAGCACATATCCAGCATTCCGAATTTTATAGGCAAAATAATAAAACTGCTTTCTCTAGACAATTTTAATTCAAAGTTAAATATAAGATAATAATATAAATAAATAATAAATGATATAAATGAAGAGAGCGTAAAAATAAATATAGTTACAGTTTATGCAATAAAAGTAAGTATAAATATAAAATATAACAAAAATGTTAGTAGTCCTAAGCAGTCAGTCCTTAAGATAATCAAATTCGAGTTACTATGGCTAGAGTTACACAGAATTAGAACATCGAATCAGGATTTCTGATCATCCAATTTATTGCTGTTCTATCTTTCTGTTTAATTTAGTCATCTTTTTGTTTAATTATTCTGTTTAATTTTTTCTTAATACTATTGTATGCCTGTATATTTTGTATACTATGTACTTATACATTGTATACTTTGTATGCCTCTCTTTCTGTTTAATTTAGTCATCTTTTACTTTTTCCAACAATAAAATTTTATCGTTTGGGGAGTTAATCCCATGCAACCTTTTACAATAAATCTTAAATTACAATCGAGATATTCATACCGCCCACAAAAATAATAGTAATAAACCAGATATATCGACACCACAAGAAACCCGAATTCACGTGAGGGAGAACTCTTACACGATTACTCAGTGATAAGGAAAGACAACCAAGGCCAACACTATCCATTAAATCAGTTGAGGGCAAATTGGTTAAGGTCAAATGACTTAAAATATTGGGAAAAAAAATCCATAAGTAGAATATTCTTCGCTACATATACACCATCTACTTCTTCGACACTATCAATTTTGTTCATATACTTTAAAAATATGTTTAACCTATACTTTAAAATTTGCGCTTTTATACTGTTTTATTTTAGCTTAGAAATTCACCAAAAAATCATTATATCAGTTTAAACATAAAAAAAGAGACTTCCTCGCCAAATAAACTCCATCCATAATATTGTATAAATTTGCTTAGTCTGTATTTTAAAGTTTACGATTTATATTATTTCACTTACACTTTGAAATTCGCGCGTTTATAATACAATATTTATGCTTTCCAATTAAAAATACAGCGCACATATATTTTGATAAATAACATACTTTGTTTCATATCCGCTCTTTACTATTTGGTCACCATCATAACTAGAAGGATATTCACGTATTTGCATTATAACAAAGCGATAGTCAAGACTTGACAATAATATAATTAATAGTAAGAGAGGAAAAAAGAAAAAGAATATAAAAAGTATTATAATAAAATAGTCAAAAAAGTATATAAGCAAAAAGAAGGTGAAAGAACAGCTTCTTTTATAAGTGTTGCAACAAACATTGTAAGCTGGTTAGGAAAACAGAAAGGAAAAAAGGAAAAAGAATATAAAAGGTATAATCATGAAATAGTAAAAACGTATATTAGCAAAATGCAAAAAAAGACAGTAAAAAGAGAAAAACACAGAAGGTAAAAGAACAGCTTCTTTTACACATATTACAACAAACATTGTAAGCTGGTTAGGAAAAAAGGGACGAAAAAAGGAAAAAGAATATAAAAAGTATAATGATAAAATAGTCAAAAAAGTATACAAGCAAAAAGAAAAACGAGAAAAAAAAGAAAAACACGGAAGGTGAAAGAACAGCTTAAGAGGAATATACTTTTAATGCCATACCTCGTGGAGAAATTACTTCATCCCTTTCTTCTCTATCCGGTTGTTTTGTTCTTTCTTCTTTTGCTTTTTTCTGTCGTTGATAAGTATCGGTACTTTTGGCGTCAAGAGTAGCGTGTCGCTTTTCTGACATACTTTGTCGACCGGGTTGATCTCGAGTAAACCCAGAAGCCGATTCTTCTAATGAAGTTCTAAATAATATAAATATTTATGTGACAAAAGCGCCATCTATGGAAGCCCGGACACATTGCACTCTATTTAAAATTTAAAAATTTGCGGCAAACAGGGAAAACTTTAAGTACACCAGTTTAAAATATCTTCTATATTTTCATCCTCCCTTGAAAAAATAATTCCGGCTCTTACTGAAGCTCTGGCCCCCGGCTCCAGATCTTCCCTCTCATCTACATACGGTGTGATCCCCCTCCCTGTGGTAGCACAGTCGATTGATGCTTTGGTTTAGAACAAGGGGCCCAAGGATCAATCACCACTGTGTCAAAATAGGGTTAGAGACAGCCTTACTACTTGCCCCTGCAAAAAAAAAGAAAAGAAAAAAAGTAAAACAAACAAACAAAAAAAACAAACAAACAAAAAAGTAAAACAAAAAAACTAAGACATCGAATCGACACCCCATGCGCTAACAATGGTTATGACAGATTATGGAAATGGTTATGGCTACGGGGAAAAAAACCCTACGAAACCAATTTTTTTTTTCATCCCATAGATTTTATTGAACAATTAATCTGATAATGAATTTAAATAGCAAATTAGTATATTACCCACACAAAACTTCAGAACTCCCTAGCAGTCGCCACAATTCACAATTTGGCCATTGGATTCATCACATTTACTTGAATATTTAATTTAACTTGTCTAGAGTATTAATAGAACAGTATTACTGCGAATCAGGTAAGAAGTGAGCCCTGCCAAACGCATCGCCTATTGTAAATGCAGAGTCCAACGAAAGGAGCACCTCAGACCTTCATTTGGACCTAAAGTTGGGTTTACTCTTCCACAGGGTTGCAACTGAGATTACGTTCGTACCATTTTTGGTATGTTTTAAATAAATGATTACTTTTTATATTAGTTAATTTTTCTCCCCGTTTATATTAATTCCATAAGAGTTTAATTTGTACAAAGGAATACAAAACATAAAAATTGCAGGATTTTCTTTTTGCATTTCTTTTTTGCAGGATTTTGCACATTTTTGTACATTTCCCATTTTTTTGCACATTTGCGGCACCAGGCACATTAGAAAGGCAAAATAAGATATTTTGACGAAATGAGTTTGCTATCTATTTTCACCACTAAGTTGCATGTATATGCTAATCTTTTTTTTCGTTGGAATTTATATTTACCTTGATAAAATTATCAAGGTACCAATTGAAGTAGGGGGGGGGGATGTTCAGACTCAGGAGCTATTAATACAAGGTAGATTTCCTTTCAGAGCAGAAAGTCTGCAAAGCATTTTCAGGAGGGTGCATAAAAGGTATTTTTCAGGCCATATAACGTTTCAAATTTCTCAGTATTTTGTTTTTTTTCTGCCTTTTAGGAGAAAGAGGGCTAGGACTCCTTGATCCTTCTTTGTGGGTATCCTGTCTTCTGATGTCGGTTGGTGCAAAAGGCGATAGACCTGCTTCTCCATGATAGCCACTCTAGCGTTTTGGACCAAAGGTATCTAAAGGGACAACCTCGAAAGCATAGTACCTATTTTGAGATAACGTGAATGCGACACTCCCTGGCGACCATGCTTCCTGATCCTGGAAAAGACCCGAAGCCAAAGATCATGGGGTAGGCAGCCTTCACCAATTCTCAGGTAAATTTCCTTTCAGAGCAGAAAGTCTGCAAAGCATTTTCAGGAGGGTGCATAAAAGGTATTTTTCAGGCCATATAACGTTTCAAATTTCTCAGTATTTTGTTTTTTTTCTGCCTTTTAGGAGAAAGAGGGCTAGGACTCCTTAATCCTTCCTTGTGGGTATCCTGTCTTCTGATGTCGGTTGGTGCAAAAGGCGATAGACCTGCTTCTCCATGATAGCCACTCTAGCGTTTTGGACCAAAGGTATCTAAAGGGACAACCCCGAAAGCATAGTACCTATTTTGAGATAACGTAAATGCGACACTCCCTGGCGACCATGCTTCCTGATCCTGGGAAAGACCCGAAGCCAAAGATCATGGGGTAGGCAGCCTTCACCAATTCTCGCCTTGTGCCTCCAATAGCACACTCAACTGCTTTTATTTTTTTCAGTCACAAGTTACTGTTTAGTTTTTTATAGCCAAAATTTTTTCTTATATTTCCAAGAAGTTACTTTTTGGGCTTACAAGATTTGATCTTACACTTTGAACCCCAAATCTCAGTATACTGATTTGACCCCCAAACAGCTCAGTTACAAAAACGAGGTAGAAGGGAATGAGCAAGAATGTAAATTTCTATTTCGCCAAGCAATTGTTTGCCTGCCCACATTAATTCTTTCTCTGTTTATACCTTCTTTCTTGTCTGCAACATTTTTTCCTTTTTTTTACATGCGATGTTGCCAAAAAAGAAGCTTCGCTATTCAGCATACGCTCCCAAATTAGCCATCCAGTACTAGCTTCATTACAATTATCTAATTCTTATTTTGATAAATATTGCTATTTCATAGGATAAAGCAGCTCTTTAGAAGTTGCCAGAAAACGCAGTAAAATTAGGTAACTTACTGGCTTTCATACGGAAGAGTTTCAGTGTCACTTGGGCGATCTGATTTCTCTGACATTCGATCTGACAACGCTGCATCATTAGTGCTATAGCTGTCTTTTCTGTAAGTAGGCGGATGACTTTCTTGACTTTCGCCCCTGAAAAAAAAAAAAAAAAATAACAACAAACTATCATTGTGTAAAGTGCTACTTTTCACGGGTCAATTTAGCTGATTTAAAGTTTATCAATATATAATCGAATTAAATTTTAATTTAGTCAATTCGAGCATAAATATGTACTAACTTAGAAACTAATCGGACCTAGCTCAGTCCCGTGTTTTCCTGAAATTCAGCATCAAGAAACTGATCTTTAACCGACTTTTTTGTACCTGTGCCCCCCCCCCTTGAAAATTTGATTCTTCCATTCTTTCTTTTTGTTTACTGTCATTTTCCATTTTTTATGCAATATTTTGGGATATGGTCAAATACGTGAATTATTTAGTAAATATTGAAAATTATCAAATAGACTTGGGGGGGGGGGTTCAGGCCTCCTGACTTCAGAGCTACCTGTTAGCACGACAAAGGACGTGTTAAAAATAAAAATAAATACTTTAAATTAAACGGAAGAATTACAAAGAAAATGTAAGTAATTACAGATAGAATCAATTAATATTGAGACTTCGGTGTGGAGAAGGAGGAGAAAAGTTATCCATTCATACAACAATGCTCCTCCCGCATGAAAATGAGGCAGACTGAATTTTCTAACATTTTTCATAGCAACGTTTATAGCACACACAAGGATTCTGATACCTCACTAGTGTTGGTGATTGAGCCTCTGATAATTTTTTTTTTTGAGTTCTGAGTTCTTTATTTAACATTAAAATCCATAAACAAAAAATTACTTCAAGACAATCTCCCCCATAAGGCTCCATGGCCGGTTAACAAGACACAATCTGTTTCCTTGTTATTATTTTTTTTTTACTGATTGTCAAACCGCTTGATCGGCTCCTAGCTGGTTTTACTACTACTACTAACAACTCACCGCAGCACCAAGCTGCCTGAGGCAAACACAGGTACGCGCACTCCTCCTCCTCCTAATCTTTTCAAAGCCTCCCAGGATTTTTTACATTTCCCTTATATCTTTCCTTATGACATCCTCCCGCCCAGACCATGGACGATCTGTTTTCCGTTTAGCCCATGACGGTTTGCCCAAAAGGACAATATTTCATCCTTCATGCGCAGAACGTGCCCAAGCCATCTCGGACTTTCTCTTAGCATAGCCCTAGATAGCGGGATTGAACCACACTTTTATAAAGTCTACTGTTTGAAGTAGGGTCAGTCAGTGGGGTACCACAGAACAATCTGTAGGCAATTTCTCTACAAAACATCTAGCGAGTCTTTCTCCGCTTTTTGGATCATCCTAGATCAATCTTTTCGTTACCTAAAGTCACTTTTTAATTTTCAATTATTCCTAGCCTAAGTGACTTCGTCTTTTTAAAATTAATTTTTAAACCTATTCTAGCACCTGAACTCTTAAAAACCTCTAAAAGTTCATTCATTTTGCTCACACTTCCATCTAGGATGCTTGATTCATCAGCATAATCTAGGTCAAGGAACGTCCCCCATTTTATTCAGTGTTCTCCCATTGCCTTTCCTGTGATCCTTAAGACAAAGTCTATCAAAATGATCCATATAAACTCCTCTGAGGGATAAAACACAACTCTGCTTAACTCCTGATTTAATACAAAACCAGCTGCTAACCTCATTTCCCACCTTCACCGGAGAAGCGTTATTCTCGTACATAACACTAACCACTTTAATGTATTTATCTGGTATACCATACGAAGATAAGACCTTCACTGAAGTTCTTCTATAAACATAATCGAACACTTGCTCATAATCTATAGAACTGAGGACCAAAAGTCTTTGATAACTCAGGCACTTCTCAACTATTAACCTAAGAGTGAAGATTTGGTCGACACATCCTCTACCCTTTCTGAAACTGCACTATTCTTCTTTTATCACTTTGTCTATAACATCTCTCAGTCTAAAAAATATCATATTACTAAGTAACTTACTATCTACAGAGACCAGACTAATACCTCGATAATTACCACACTCCCTCTTATCATCTTTCTTATACAGTGGTTTAATTAGGGTTTTCCTAAAATCGTTAGGTACTTCCCCTGTTTCAAAAACAATATTCAAAATCTTCAGTAACTTATTTCTAACCTCAGAGCCAACATATTTAAGAAACTCATTAACGACAGTATCAGCATCTTGGGCTTAAGATTTTTTTTGTTATCCTTTTAGTATTAAATAGAAAACAGGTTTTTTTTCAACTGAAAGTAAGGATATATATGAGGATACATACCGACATATATGAGGGGGTTTGCCCCCTCGTTAATACCTCACTCTTTACGCTAAAGTTAGAATTCTGTCTAAATTCCTTAAAAATGACCCCTGAATCACCCATACCGTTTAATTAGAATAAACAGCTCTTTCGAAAGTACAAAAAAAATTTAGCGTAAAGAGCGAGGTTTTGACGAGGGGACATATCCCCTCATATACTTAATGATTCCTGTTCGTTTTAAGTTTTAATGTTGCTCTTTGCTTTCAGTTGAAAACACTTGTTTTCTTTATTCATTTTCTGATAGTTTTTTAAATAATGCTGGAAAATCCGGCACACCTTCATGAAAATTCCCTTTCCCCATGAAAAAATTCCTCCATGGGAAGGTCCTTCTGTGTTATTGGTCTTCAAGAATTCATTTCTACACCTTTGAGAATTTGCTCAAAATTTTCGCATAGCTTAGTATATTTTCCGTACAATTCGTTTATTATTGAGTCTTTAATTTTTAAATTGCAATTCCATTAATTTTTAACTGTGAATCCTCTCAATTAAATTCCAGTACATATAGCTCCTTTGGTAGCTTGTGTACCGTTAGGCTGAATTTAAAATCATTTTCCATTTTTACCTTATGCCTAGTCATAATAAGCTTCAAATTATCTTGATAAAGAGTCCTTTCCTTTTTCATACCAATCCTTAAGGTTTCCTGAGATGAGACCCCCCCCCCCCAATAAAACAATCACATAATTTCGGACGAACATAATTTTTCGCCCGAAGTGAAGGCATGCAATCATACTTGAAGTGAATTACGTTTGATAATAGCCAAACACTTGAAGACTAAGGCTTGGTTTTACACTAAAGGCATTTCTAATAAAAGCCCAATGCAGCACCTCCACACAATCCTCTTTCATCACAGTCCCTCCGCTTCCCTGAAAAATCTATTTTTAATTTTTATTAAAATTTTACCGTTGGTAAAAACCATTATCAAAGTCATGTTTCTGATGACACTGAATGCGTTGATTAAAACAAACAAAAATAATTTAAAAAAACTAAAAAAATTCAATGACTACTTAATTTCCTAGTTGTTATTAATTAAAACTAGAGTTAATAAAACAAAGTTAACAAAATGTGCTTATAAGGAATTATCAAAAGGTGTTCAAAAAGATGCTTAGAATACCTTTGCTTCTGCATATTCCTCATGGTGTAGTCTTCTTGCAACAGAATATGTTCACCTTGAGCAGTGCTATATATAGATTGCCCCTTATGATGCTGGCCAGTTACCTGTCTTTGGCCACGAGACGAATCATATATTTGCGATGAGGCCGTAGTGTCACGAGTTGCCTGAAAAAACTGTGATTAGAGAAATAAAGGATGTCTCTCAGACCCGCTATAAGAGCCGTGTTTGATTGTTGAAATGTAACAATTTCAGCATTTTCTTCCACGGTATATATTCTTCTTATTTTTACACAGCCAAATCTTGTTCTTAGCATAATCAGGACTTCAGACCATTAATTATAATCAATAGCATGAGCACTAATGATGATCACACTAATAATCATTAGTACTCTGGATTTTCAGGATTTATTGCATACAATATAATTGACCAAAGAACGAAAAAGTTTTAAGTTTTAAAAGAAAACGTATTAACTCAGGGCGAGGGGGGGGGACCCCTGAGAATGAACGTAAATGAATTTTCTTTTTACTTTGGTTTTAGGTGAGATTTTTGCAAGCAGGTGCTTGGTTTGCCTATAAGGGTGGCACTGAGTCCTTTGTTGGCAAACCTTTATATGGATTATATTAAAACATCCACTATAAATGGTTTTAGGTTTTCTCCTTGTTTCTGGAAAAGATTCATGGATGACATAGTTTGCATTTGGAAACATGGTTTTGAATTCTTGGATATTTTCCGTAAACATTTAAACAGTTTTTTTTTTTTAAATATAAAATTGACAGTTGAGTTTGAAGAAGAGAAATAATTTACCCTTCTTTGATAGTTTATTAATCAAAAGTAATATCTATTTGCTCTTCTTAATTTTCAGAAAACCTACACAGCGAGATATTAAAATTTTCATTTGTGTCACCCAAGTTCGGTGAAAAGAGGGGTTGTAATTTCTCTAGTGAATAGGATCTTTAGAATTTGTTCAATGGAATCTCTGAATTCGGGATTATTGTATATAAGGGACATTTTCTTTTGCAATGGTTACCCAATAAAATTTATAAATGAATTAATCATTTATATTAGGCTTTCAGAATTGGATTTGTATAAAAGTTTTATCTCTTTATCATATGTACCGGGTTTGGGGCAAAAGCTTAAACGGATTTTTACAGAAATATAGCATTGATACATGTTTTCAGTCAATAAGACCTTTAAGCAGTTTCCTTAATTCTGGAAAGGATACGACTCGGGGCAATTCGGTTAGAGGGGTTTATAGTATTCCTTGTTGTTGTGAAAAATTTTACACTGGCAGAATTCCCCAACAATGGTTGGAAGATTTATTGAACATCGTAATTCAATAGAAAAGGTTCTAAAATTAAGCAAGTTTAAATTTAAAATTAAGTTTAAAATTAAGCAAGTCTCCTGAAACTTTTGTTTCGGCGTTGGCTGAGCATACTTTCTTCAACCCTGACCATCATGTAAAATTTGATGATGGGAAGCTATTGAAATAAAAAAATATAGGTTTGCAGATATTTCAATAAATAGAGATATAGTAAATTTATATATTTATCCGATTTATAACATTCTTCTTAAAAATTAACCAGTTGTTAACGAGGGTATTGAGTTTTTATAAAATTACCTAGGGATGAGATAAAATTCAGGACCAAGGAGAGTTGCGTCACTACTACAACTAATAACTCACTGCAGCACCAAGCCGCCTGAGGCCAACACAGCTGCGCACGCTCCTCCTCCAACCTAATCTATTCAAGGCCTCCCTCTTTGCACCCTCCCAGGAAGTTCCCATTTCCTTTAAATCTTTATTTATGACATCCTCCCAACCCAGAAGAGGAAGACCTGCTTTCCGTGTAGCCCCAGACGGTTGGCCAAAAAGGACAATCTTCGGCAATAAAAGTTGCGTCAGTGATAGCAAACAACAGGATTATTTCACAATAGAATAATTACCTTAATTTACATTACGTTTATATACCATTAAATATAATAATTTACATTTTATATATTTTTATTCAGTTGCTTTGGTGCTTTCTTCGAAATAACTCTATTAGTAACAGTAACCCAAGTGGTCTGTTGCAATAATTGTAGTTTAATATTGTGGTGGTTTTTCATGTGGTTTTGTTTATGTTAGTTTTTTAATCTTCGTTACTTTTACGCTGAATACGCCTCGTTTTTATACAGGCGAAATATCCGCTTCGTTTTTTTTTCGCTATTGGCTGAAGTCTTGTTTTGTCTGTTTTCTTCACTGAGTTTTCCCTCTTTGTTTCTTTGCCCCTGAGAATAGTTTGAAAGCCCCTGTCCAGGTGTAGCATGATTTAAGAAGGGCCCCACTTATGCTGTTTGGTCAAAAACCCATACGTACAGTTGCGAACCATGGTGCTAACGTACCATTTGCCGTTCTTGTCATAGGTTATGACAAATTTACACTGATAAATTGAGCCTTTCTATGACATTGAATGGATGCTACTAGTGAGGAGAGTGAATTCAACTTACCCTTACTGGGGAAATAAGATGTATAACTATACATAATTAATATATATATATATATATATATATATATATATATATATATATATATATACTAGCTGTTGGGGTGGCGCTTCGCGCCACCCCAACACCTAGTTGGTGGGGGCGCTTCGCGCCCCCCCCAAGCCCCCCCGCGCGCGTAAGTCGTTACGCGCCATAATAGTTACGCGCCATTGTAGTTGTGTCCCTATGTCCCACCTGTGAATATAGATATATATATATATATATGGTTTTAACTACGTAAAACTTGCGAATATACAACATTCTTTGCTGTCCCATTGTCTTTGCATATAAATAGATTGTCAGGTTTACCGACTCTTGAACATGCAACATATAATGGTCCATGGGAAAACAATCTGTATTCAGATCTATACCTCATGATTCTAATGATTGCCCTTGAGCTTTGTTGATGGTGATTGCTAATCGACCATTCCCTGTCCCGGTGTCCCGGTCGTCATTTACATCCCCCTGTTTCCCCCGGTGTCCCCGTTGTAGTTGTGTCCCTGTGTCCCGGTCGTCATTTATATTCCCTGTGTCCCGGGTCCCGGTCATCATTTGTATCCCGGTGTCCCGGTCTGTATATACATTCGTTTTTTAGTTTTGTTTTTCTCCTTTATTTTTTTCCTTTTTTTTTCTTTTTTAGCTTATTTAGATTTTTAGATTTTTTATTTTTTTTTATTAGTTTTTAGTTTTTATTTCTTTTTAGTTTTTTTGTCCCGGTCGTCATTTATATCCCCCTGTTTCCCCCGGTGTCCCCGTTGTAGTTGTGTCCCTGTGTCCCGGTCGTTATTTATATTCCCTGTGTCCCGGTCGTCATTTGTATCCCGGTGTACCGGTCTGTATATACATTCGTTTTTTAGTTTTGTTTTTCTCCTTTATTTTTTTCCTTTTTTTTTCTTTTTTAGTTTATTTAGATTTTTAGATTTTTTAGTTTTTTTATTAGTTTTTAGTTTTTTTTTCTTTTTAGTTTTTTTGTAGTTTTTACCTTCTTTTTAGTTTTGTTAATTTTTTTTTTTACTTGTGTCCTGGTCGTCATTTATACTCCCTGTGTCCCGGTGCTTTGTTGATTGCTAATCGAACATTCCTTTTGTCCTGGTCGCTTTCTCTTTGAGTGCCGTCATTTATTTTTTTCTTTTTTAGTTCTTTTAGTTTTTACCTTTTTTAGTTTTTTTTTAGTTTTTAGTTTTTTTAGTTTTTTACCTTTTTTTAGTTTTTTTAGTTTTTTTAGTTTTTTAGCTTTTTTATTTTTTTTATTAGTTTTTAGTTTTTTTGTAGTTTTTGCCTTTTTTTTAGTTTTTTTAGTTTTTTAGCTTTTTTATTAGTTTTTAGTTTTTTTTTGTAGTTTTTGCCTTTTTTTAGTTTTTTTAGTTTTTTAGCTTTTTTATTTTTTTTATTAGTTTTTAGTTTTTTTTGTAGTTTTTGCCTTTTTTTAGTTTTTTCAGTTTTGACGTCACCTGATCCAGTTTTTTCAGGTGACGTCACCTGATCCACGATCCACAGATCCACAGACAACTTATTTTTATATATATAGATAGTTTTTTTTTTTTTACTTATGTCCTGGTCGTCATTTATACTCCCTGTGTCCCGGTGCTTTGTTGATTGCTAATCGAACATTCCTTTTGTCCTGGTAGCTTTCTCTTTGAGTGTCGTCATTTATTAGTTTTTTCCTTTTTTTTTTAGTTTTTTATTGGTTTTTACCTTTATTTTAGCTTATTTTTCAGTTTTTTCCTTTTTTTTAGTTTTTTTTATTTTTTATTTTTTTTAGTTTTTTACCTTTTTTTAGTTTTTTTAGTTTTTTTAGTTTTTTAGCTTTTTTACTTTTTTTATTAGTTTTTAGTTTTTTTTTGTAGTTTTTGCCTTTTTTTAGTTTTTTCAGTTTTTTTTTTAGTTTTTTATTGGTTTTTACCTTTATAGTTTTTTTAGTTTTTTAGCTTTTTTATTTTTTTTATTAGTTTTTAGTTTTTTTTTGTAGTTTTTGCCTTTTTTTAGTTTTTTCAGTTTTGACGTCACCTAATCCAGTTTTTTCAGGTGACGTCACCTGACACATCCATCCACACATCCACAGACAGACAACTTATTTTTATATATATAGATATATATATATATATATATATATATATATATATATATATATATATATATATATATACACCTATAATATATATAATTATATTTATCTACATATATTCTAACAACTACTTGGGAACCAATTTGGCTTGGGTGGTAACCCTGCACACACCTTAAAATCCAGCCCTCTGGATGATACCAAAACAAACAGTTGAAATTTAAGTTTCATAATGACAATTTGCTAATTAACCTATTTTCTTATTAAAAAGACTAGTAATATATAATCAGGCGGCCAATACACACGAAACCAACATTTTATGCTAATTTATCCCGAAGTTGATTGATATGAGTTTAAAACATGAATTTTTCTACAACTGTGATTCCTAGGTTATACCAGTATAACCTAGGGACGCCAGATAATGCCAATAGCCCATTTCCAAGAAAAAAAATATTGAACCCTCTACCCCCCCCCCAAACGGCATAAACATGCACATTTCGCATCTCTTTTGACTAATAATTGTTTAGGGAGCCGTTTAAAATGATCAAATGACTGTCCCAAAAAAACAAAAGCGTTAGGTTCAAGTTTCAGATATGATTTTGATTTCTGGAAGTTGGCATACAAAAGTTTTCGAAGGAATTAACTAAAAAAATGGACTAAAATTGTAATTACAGCTATATTTCAGATATATATAGCCACTGTACACAGTGTTGGAAATGTGACAGTAGCCCATTCTAATACATAGGCTTCATAATAAATTTTAGAGGAAAAACGAGCAAACTATACTATGTTGAAATCAGGTTTTGGTCGAAGTAATTATAGGACTCTGGGTCCTGAAATCCCTTACATTGCGCTTCCTAGCACTGACAAAAAAAAATAACAAATAAGAGGTTCTACGGCTAGGTATAGTTATTTACGACAGAGGGCTAGGATCAGGATTTTAGTCAGGCTTAGGCGGATGATGACAAACAAAATACAGAAGTTACTAGTTGTAACTTGTTGGGGCCTGGAAATGAGCTTATTTTTTTTTGTGCCGGATCAGTCTGGAACTTACGGCTGAAGGTCCTTGAGCCAAGAGGAAGGTAGTGTAGAGAAAAAATTGATCCAGGACTCCCCCCTCACTCAAAAAAGCCGGAAAACCCTCTCCAAATCAGATCAGTGATTATACTTGTACATTCTTGGGCTAAGGGAAACCCAGTGCAAATGATGTCCTTACTTTACCAGTAGATCCTTCTGTGCCTCAGGAGGCACCCAGAGCAACGACGAAGAGAGGTCAGTCGTCCCTCAAATGGGCTGCTGACACAGCCTCTTCTCATTGGGTGTATGGACGTATTCTCGTCGAGAGGATCCCAATGGTATGTTCGGCGTAGTGTGTTCCTTATTTTTCCCCTTCACCGCGTTCCCGTTGGTTGCCACTGGAGGATGGACTTTGGTGTTCGGTCGTCTTTCATTCGTACAACATGTCCCAAGTATTTCCATCTTCGGATCCTGATCATGTCGACGACTAGAGGTTGCCCAGAAATTTAGCGTATTGTCTGGTTCGAGACATGTTGTGTCCAGTTTATGCTGAGGATTCTTCGCAAACAATGGTTCTCAAAGGCATAAAGTCTCTCCTCTTTCTGCTGATTCAACTTTCAGCATTCGCTTACATAAAGCTGGGGACATTACAGTTAAAGACTCGAAGCTTTAGCCGGTTTGAGAACTTTCCTGAGCACCAAATCTGTTTAAGCCTGGTGAACGAGCCACTAGCCTGTCAGATACGAGTATGATAGCAAAGGAAATATAGGGAAAAAATTTGGTTCTCTCTAAACGGGCATAAAAAAAGGACCAGAAAAGGGCCAATGTCTTTTTTTCCGATCGCTTCGTATTTTTAATACAAATTAAACTAAAGTCATGAGTACATCATTCAAGGACACCTCCCCTCCTCCCCCTCCCCTTTAGTAACCGATGGTGAGCAAGTGGAAGAAAAATTGAGTGCAAATAAAATTAGGGATTCTCTCTAGAATACAGAAAATCCTGATTGGCAGTAAATTTAGCCACCATGGATATACTAGATCACTTTTTCATTCCATAAGCTTCGATAAAAAAACAAAACAAAAAACAACACATAAAAAAAATAGACAACTTCACAGTAGGAGAAAAAGAAGTTATTTGCTTCCTTTACTGATATTCAAAAAGTGGGTCCTACTTTAATGAAGACGGTCCTTACACAATTGCAGGGGAAAAATATCAATAAAAGAGTCGATGATTAAGATAAAAACAAATTGAAGAGAGAAAGTCTTACCTTGAAATAACTTTCGTTCCTAGTTCCTACAAGTCGATTTAGCATTGGGTTTATCGCAGGTGGTGCTCTTGGCGGGGGTTGTAAACGTTCCTCGCTACTAGCTGCTGGCAGCACCAGAACTTGATTCCTATTTGAGTCTCTGTTATTGTTGGCACTTGGATTTTCTCCAATAAAAATTACGGTCCTACCAGAAGAATCACTATTTCCAGAATTATCCGTCACACCACCGTCTGATTTGTTTCCGTTTTCACAGCCTATAATGAAAGTGTTATTTTTTATGTTGAAGAAAACGATTTCGTAAGCTATCTTGCTTAAGCTATACTAAAAACAATCATTGTTACTTGCAACCTAGTAAAGAACGAACTCTACCCCGTGGTAGACGAAAATTAATAAAACTCGCTTTGAAAAAAAAAAACAACTGTCAATTGATGATGAACTGCCATTTGAATTGGATTCGGGTATGGTGACCAATATTTCCGTCAGTCTTTCTGGAAAAGTTTGTTGCAAAAACAAAACTTATAGAAATTCCGAAAAATATCCTGACACCACTCCCTCGAAAATGGTCAGATCGACATGAGAACTGTGCCATTGGAATCACCAAAGCCGAAAACCCATTTAGAAGCATTACAGCCCTCCATCCCGATATACAAGGAAAATCACTTTCCTATGGGAAGCAGTGAAGTCCCTTCGTGTTTTCTTGATATAATAAGCTGGCCGATACTCTGACTAATAAGGAAGAAGAACTCCTTCCTTTAATGGGTGTCAGTGAATCAAATCTAAGATATGCAATCAAACCTTGAGCGAAGATCATTTATCCGACTTCCATGAATCTTCCCTTCAAATCTAGAAATTTGAATGACCTCAGACCAACAATTTCATTAACATAATTTTACTGAGATATAAATCTACTGAGAAAAATCTGGAAGGTAAGAAAAGATAAGAAAAGGAAATAAGAAAGCAACCTAACATATACAAAAAAAACATAACAACACAACAACAAAAAAACAGAACAATGGAAAACTAGCAAGGGTAATAAATTTTGTGGGATTCCTTGAGACTAAGAAGTTGGAGTGTCCAGAAGTTAAATGAACCCTATCCACAAATTAATCTTTGGAAATTAGACTAGCAATAGACTCCCAAAAGACTCTCAACTGGATATTGGAGACCCAAAGCAAGGATAAATGCCAACGGACATTACTTTTTTCAATGTTTAATAAAACTCATGTAGCAAGGCAAATAAAATGAACAGGAATGAGGTTTACATATTGGTCAGTACTATAGCCTTTAACATCCGCTAAAATGACACATTCTTCAGCCTCCAATACTTCTAACAAATTAAACTAGTGTTTAGTTTAACAATGGTTTAGTGTATTACACATTAAGCATTAATATGTAATACATAATAATAATAGCGTTAGGTATTACACATTAATCGATCCAATGTTTTTTGTTGAGTTTTATCTCTCTTTGCTGTTTGTAATCGATTTAAATTTGAGTTACGTATAGGGAAGATCGGTAAATATACATTCAAAACACATTCAAATTGGACGACCAATATAATTAATATTATGGATTTTTTTCTCATTTATTGAGTTGTTTGTTTTTGTAATTAATAAGTATTTATTTTATTTTTTTAACAATATTGTTGCTTTGAGATCATGGCTTTCACCCTTATTAAAATTATTTTAGTAAGATGTTTAATTAACGACAATAAATTAACGTTAATTAGCGTTAATAATTTATTTAATTAACGCTTGGGATCTTTCGTGTTTGTTGAAGCTTTTTTAAGTTATGGTCACCCCAGACTAAAGCATAAAATAAAAATCTGGATGTATTACCCGACGAATTGCTAAGCATACTTGAAGTCGAATCTCTTCCAGAGCTATCACCAACTTTTCTAGCTACTGTAAGAGTTATACAACCCTGAACCGGTCCTTCAGAATGCACTAGCCTGCGCAGCGTTGACATCGCTTCACTATTTGTCATTCCAGCTAACGGTGTCCCATTAACAGATAGAAGTTGGTCATTTGGTTTAAGACGACCGTCTCGGGACGCAGCACCGCCATTGATAACACTTTTTATGAATATGCCCAAATCAATTGTAGTCTGATCTTGAGTAGCTGTTTTTCCCTTTACAGAAATACCTTCAATAGAGTAAAAAAAAGGTAAGAAAAGAGTTGGCTCTATTCCATATTGAATTTTTGTTTGATCTTCAGCAGCTATTTTAATCTTTACGCAAATAAAAAATTACTATGATAAAATAAAAATTTCTCCGTATATGAATCAAACGTACATGATCAAACAAAAATTACTCCGTAAAAACTACTCCGTATAAGAATTAAATAAAAAAGATTAAATAAGAAATTACTTTAAAAAATATACAAATAAATAAACATTAAAAAAATATGATTAAAATTTTTGTATGCTCTTCAGTGGCTATTTCAATCTCTACGCAAATACTGGTGAATTTTTAGCTTTTCCATTACTCAAGACGTCTTTTTAGACTCTTTCCAACTAGAGGTATACTAGGAACGTTCTTTAGGTAAAGGATGACAGATTTTCAATTACCTTCCTTTTCAGGAAACATCTAGGACCAAACAAAAAGCAGATAGTCCCTGAATGAGGTGGGAGGAGGTCTTAGGGAAGGATTTGAGGGAAGTTAAAACTTCTTGGGAGGGTGTAAAGGAATTTGAATAATTTGAGATGGAGAAGAAGCGAGTATAGCTGTGTTGGCCAGAGGCAGCTTGATGCTCCAGTGGGTTGTTAATAGTAGTAGTAGCAACAGCGGAATTTTTACCTTTACACAAATATTGGTAAATTTACATACTATTCACTTCCTTCGCAAGTTTTATACTGAGCCCTTAAAGAAGTCTTTAAAGTAATACCGTGTTTCTTAATATTTACCAGCAGAAAATGATTATCGACAGTAGTGGAAACTACTTTAAAACAATCTTAAATGCTTACTTATGTCAATAACAGAAGTTTATTATTTCACTTACCCTTATCCTCCGCTACTATGACGAACAAAAATAGAGCCAACTATAAAAGTTAACAATGTTTTCTAACATTTTTGTTAAATGTTCTTTTTTTTACATTTTTAGCGTATAATAAAGAAGAAAGGAGAGAAGCTATTGAAAAATTTAGCTCGAGTATAAAAAGTGATAAAAAAACGGCCCTAAGAACATTCATAAGTGTAATTATCCCCGAATGATTGCTCCATATGAGTTGCTAGTAGTAGTAGTAATAGTCAAAGTGATAAAAGCCTAATTAATTTTTGATGAACATAATATACGCTTAGCCCGCTGTAAAAGATGAGGCAATAATTTTGATAATAGTAATTTTGACGACTTTGATGATAGTTAATTAATAATAAAAGTTAATTTAAAAATTTTATAAAGTAAGTTAATAATAATATTTGCTACTAGTGATAACAGTCAAAGCAATTTATTATTTTTACAATTAACAATTCAAATTAATTAAAACTTGTATTAAATGGTTTGAAATTTGACGAATTTATTCCAATAAATATTCTATAGCATACCTTCAAGCAGATTCTGTGTGATTTTTGAATCAAATTGATAAAAGTAATGAAAGAGAGAGATATGTAAAGAGTAATGTAGAGAGTAATTAAAGTTAATAAAAGAGAGTAATTAATGTAGAGAGACTACATTACTTCTGTAAAGAGTAATGTAGAGAGTAATATGTAGAGAGTAATGTAAAGAGAGATCATCTCTCATCAAATACGGACTGCATATTAATCAATAATAGGGGGAGGGGTAAAGTGAACCAATGGACTTTTAGAACATAGGTCAGTAATTATGATCTTGAGTAAAAATGAAATTTCTATTTGTGTTCCGTGTGTTTATTTTCTACCTAACTAATGGGAAAAAACTCAAATTATACTTAAAAAATAGCGGGAAAAAATTCAAAAAAAGGACTGACTCTACCCAAATCGATTGTCGCTTGACCTTCAGTTCTATTTTTCCCTTTATAGAAATACCTTTGTTTAAATAAAGCTCAATGAGTTAATTGTTTTTGACTTTGTTTAATTGACTCAATGAATATTATATTGAGTAGACTTCATTGGACTGAGAGACAATGAGATTCATTAGCATCATTTTACTACTAATTTTCCAATTTTAACTATGTGTACAAATTATGATTATAGTTTTGCGATTTTATGGCCGCTGATTGTTTCTCATCAATAACGCTCGATAGAGCGATAGAAGGACAAAGACCGTGAGGACTGCGGAAGAGGTGGCCTGAAAACTTCGATCACCAAAGCAATGCAGAGAGCAGTACAAGATAAATCGTCGTCAGATCAAGCCCTGCTTCATACCGTTAAAAAAAAGTGGACCTAATACGCCCCGAGAGAAGCAACAGGACATAAGCAAATAGCTGAGAATAGGTATTGGCTAAACAATGCTTTTTTAGATTAATTTGTTGTTTTTTTTAAGTTAGCCGTTTCTCGATATTATTTCGGGCACGATAGAAAGGCAGGGTTTTCTTTCTAATGTCTCACGTTGGGCTTATAGGGAGACGTTCCGGTAGAAATATTTGTAATCGGAACATCCATTGGTCGACTAATCAAGCCAAAAGTTGTCATAGCAGATACTGACGATATTAGTACAGGTGATACTGGAGATGACATTTGTGTTCCTCGAGGTTCAAGGTTCAATCAGAGGGAAAGAATTAAAAATTATGAAACCATACCTTAAACTTAAAATACTGTAAACTTAAAATCGCCGTAGATGGACATTTGAATAATTTAAATAACCTTGCTGATATTGGTGCTCCTCAAGGTTCAATATCAGGTATGCTTTCATTAGGTCAGAAAACAATGTTTTTATATTGTTGGTCTTTGGTGCTTTAAAAAGAAAGAACAGATAAGTTAAACTCATCTGGTACTACACGTTATAAAACAAGGGCTATGTGAAATAAATTATTTACTGAACATGATTAGCCGTAAAAAAAACAAAAAAAAGTTTTGTTACTCATATAAACCTTAAAACTCCTTTCAAGGCCATATTAGTCGTACTTCTCAGATTAAACATCTGTGATGTAGCTAAAAAGCGTTTAACTATAAATAGATTTGGTACCAATTGATTAAAAAAGGAAAATTCTTCATATCTCATTTTTTCTGTTTGTCACTGTCAAATTGGCAAGCATTAACTAGCACATTACCTCAATCGTTAACCCTGAAAAACGTAACGTTAACCCTATAAAAAGCCCGTCTTTCATTATATAACCAAAAAGTATACACATATATGGAATTTTTCACGCTTAGAAATGAGACAGAACGGCTAAACAATTATGGATGGAAGGGGAGAGGGGGAATGGCGTGCCTATTAACATTGATAAAAATCGACAAAAAAAGAGGTTATTATAGTTCTGATATCAGATGACATGTGTCCTACACTGTCATCTGTAGATGTCTGTGCAGTCTTTTGTTCCGTCGATAAAAAGTACAAATATTGGGAATATATTCGTTTTAGGTAAAAGTTGAACTTGCAGATTAAAAAATAGATATCATACTAAAATACGCGAGCAAATGGTATAGAATGGGGGAGGGGGTTGGGGATTGGATCTTTTCTCTTCAAACGAACTTTTACATAGTTACTTTATTTGCAATTAATATACAACCGTATCTTGAATGAACAGATCCAATTGAACCATTGTATATAACTTGAAAATAAAGAGGAAAGTAAAAAGTAAATATACCAGTTAAAATTTTTTTTTTCAAGCGCTATGTTTAATCAATATGAGTCGTTTGCTAAGCGATTCTGAAATGGAGAATCAGCATTATAATGCGTATCAGGAAGATCAAAGAGCAACTGAACATACATTGCCCTATTGATTTTCTTGTTTGGATACGTCACATACGACCTTTAGGCGTTACAGTGACGATATAGAGCAGTCATCAATGTTAGCAACTTACAATACCAAAGGCGAAAGATCCGACTACCAATACAAACAAAATGAGGGCCCCATGACAAGGTCGGTGTCCCTATCGAAAAGAGGGAGACCAGATCGTCGCTGTTATGCCTAAAGGCCGTATCTGACATTTTGATGCCTCTGAGCAATTTGCAAAAAACGTCTGATAAGATGTTCTCAAATGGGGGATCAGCAGGATAATGTATATCAGGAGGGTCGAAGTGTGACCGAACATATATTACCCAGCTGATGTCCACGGAGGATTCCTTCTATTTATATTATATTACTATTCAGTATTCCATTTAATTATATAATGAATACTGGTAAAATCCAACACTGCACTGTGTTTTTGTCACATTCCACAGTTTGCAAAGCGCACAAAGGTCGGCAGCTTAGGCCTCTTGCCCTTGCATGACGTAATCACGGTGTTATCATATAACGTAAGTATTTTTGAAGACCAAGCTGCCTCTCCACGACGTACAAATAACAGTTCAAATAGGAATAAATTTTTTTGATCACATACACACTGATCGTTAACAGCACATAGTCTATGCATGGCGATCTCTGTAAGTGATCAAAATATCCAGAGATTTTTACATTGTTTTCACTGTCTAATAAAAGGCTTTATCCCTATTTGAACTGTTATTTGTACATGTTATAATATATAATAGAAACAGAGGAAGAATGTATAAAAAAGGAAAAAAGAATACTAAAATCTGAAACAATAAAAAATTAATAGGAGCAATAGAAATGGAATTGAGCAGATAAATAAGAATGGCCTACCGAGTCCCGCTTTTTCCGTATCATGAACAGGAATGTCCAGCGTCAAAATCTCTTTATTTCTAAAATTGGAAGATCCGGAAAGACTTTCAATACTGACGCCCAATTTTCTTGGCAATGCTGGACTCGACTCCACAACATCATGTCTGGAAACAACGAGATGTCCAATCCCTTTTTGTGGAATGCTTCGGAGTATGGAAACAGCTTCCTCTTGTGTTTTGCCGGTAATGCTGATACCATTAACTTCTAAGAGACGATCGCCAGCTTTCAGTCTTCCGTCTTCTATTGCAGCACCCTAAATATTATTTATTATTTTTCTATTATGTTATATTAAATATATATATATATATATATATATATATATATATATAAATATATATATATATATATATATATATATATATATATATATATATATATATATATATATATATATATATATATATATATATATATATATATTATCTATTAATTATTATCTATTTATAATATCATATATTATTATTATCTATTATATTATATTATTTATAGTATTTATTATTATATTATTATATCTGTACAATTATTACTACAATAAAGAAAAAAGCAAAATACATATCTACTTAATACAAATCATTATAGTATATATTAATAAACATTGAAATGCTTTTTATTCTAATTATTAGAAATTCAAAACAAGGAAAACTTTTCTGAAATAGAAAATGAAAATGATGAACTAATAACAGTTAGACAGCTTTAGCAATAGAGAAATAATCCAACAAGGAAAAAAAAATCCTATTTGAATGAGTACCATTCGAACTTGAATGAGGACCTTTACATGATTTCCAAGCATCTAGAAAAAACAACAAAACTTCAACATCATACCCGGGGCATGCAAGTTACTACGCCGATTAAAATGTACGAGTACCCAACAAAACAAAAACATATAGCATGCCTACAAAATAATATTCCAACTAATGAACATTTAAGCGAAGTAAAGTTAAAGATTAAAAAAGTAAAAAAAATAAATAAACAAAATGCAAGTATTCCTCGACTTCAAAATTCCCTTTTTTTCTATTTGTTTTGAATATCTATTCTTTCAAAGTAATTTTTTCTTTTCATTAATTTTAAATCATTTTTTAATTTGATCATTAACTCGGGATTTAAACTATAAAAGCCACTTACACTTATTTTATTAAAAAGATGTTCACAAGCGAGTCCAGAAAGATTTCCCAAGAGACCTAATATACGTTTGACCTAACCGACCTAACCTGAAAGACCTAAACATGTATGTTTGGTCATTTACTTGCTTAAGAACTGGAGGCCTGACACAGATTTTTAAACACAACGATAAGGAGTAAATGATAAATGTAGTGAAAAAACAAATCTCGATAAATACATCCTAAAAATAGAGGTCAAGACTCTAGAACTGGATGCTTATCTGTAACTTCTTCTTCTAGGATTGTTATGGAGACGCTTCCATATAATCTCATTACGGAATTTAATCCTAAGCCCTGCAGTTTGCTGCTGCAGCTGAGTGCGAGATTTCGGTCCCGTATTACCAAGACGAGATCAAACCCACTGTACCGCTACAGGACCAGTAAGGTGAGGTGAAGCCAGGAAGGTGAAAGAAGTCTATTGGAGAATATACAACACCCTATACATTGGGGGTCAGGATGCTCTTATCCCTGCATATCTAAGAGTGTCAAATGGCATCAATAGAAATCAGTATGTCAGATATGAACTTGATTACTTCCTATAAATTTGTACTATAATTATTCCTATATATTACTTCCACCGCTACAGGACCTACAGGACCTGTAGCTGAGTGCGAGATCTCGGTCCCGTATTACCAAGACGAGATCAAACCCACTGTACCGCTACAGGACCAGTAAGGTGAGGTGAAGCCAGGAAGGTGAAAGAAGTCTATTGGAGAATATACAACACCCTATACATTGGGGGTCAGGATGCTCTTATCCCTGCATATCCAAGAGTGTCAAATGGCATCAATAGAAATCAGTATGTCAGATATGAACTTGATTACTTCCTATAAATTTGTACTATAATTATTCCTATATATTACTTCCACCGCTACAGGACCTACAGGACCTGTAGCTGAGTGCGAGATCTCGGTCCCGTATTACCAAGACGAGATCAAACCCACTGCACCGCTACAGGACCAGTAAGGTGAGGTGAAGCCATAAAGGTGAAAGAAGTCTATTGGAGAATATACAACACCCTATACATTGGGGGTCAGGATGCTCTTATCCCTGCATATCCAAGAGTGTCAAATGATATCAGGAGAAATCAGTATGTCAGATATGAACTTGATTACTTCCTATAAAATTGTACTATGATTATTCCTATAAATTACTTCCTATAAGTACTTCCACCGCTACAGGACCTGCAGGACCTGCAGCTGAATGTGAAATCTCGGTCCCGTATTACCAAGCTGAGACCAAACCCATTGCACCACTACAGGACCTGTAACTCATTGCAGTCAAGCACCCAGTTTTACATGTGAACATATGCGAATTGGCATATGTCTAAACCTATATGTCTAACTACACACGCATGTGAACGCAACTTATACTAAGATTTTCTAACAGAAAATAGCAAATTCTGTCAATTAAAACAACCAAATGTGAAATCCCCTTTATTGAAGTTGAAATCCTTTTGGTCTAGCTAGAAAGTGTGTCAAAAGAAAAACATATCTTTTTAATATCCACACAATAAAAGATTGCAAAAACAGTAAACCTTTATGCATGAGACATTAATATTTCAGTCAATAAAACAAACTCTTCAAACTTGATCCAAAACAGAAGCAAACTGAATATTTGCGCATATGAAAACTATTTATCCGAGCGACGCAAAATCTGGCTCCAGGTCTAGACTAAATATGGAATTCTACTCCTGTCTGAACATAGCTTTAAGTCTCGCATAATTTTCTTCGGCAATTTATTACGAGTGCCTCAGATCCACAAAAGACGAGCATTCACCACTCATGAATTTCTTCTATGTGCGATTTTAGGGAGGAGGTGGCAAAAATTAACTTGAATTGGTAAATTCCTCAAGTATGCACCAATATGAAAATATATTTCATTGCATGATTTAATATCTGGCTTTGATCTAAAAAGTGACTCTCGTCTGAAGCTAACTCCGTATTTCATACACATTGCCTCAAAATTCCCCCAAAAAAGCATTAAAAATTTTGAATTTTTCACAGGTCCTAATTTGTTGAGAGGAGGTCAAGCCCAGGGGTTTAAATTTAAAGGGGGGCGGTTTAAATTTAAAATTAATGATGAAAAAAGTAATAATTAATTTACTTCAAGTCTGGTTTGCACTTTGAGCCTTATTAAACCTAAAAACAGAAACTGAGTATAATTTCTTATTGAATACAATGACTAATCCTTTCTGATTTCTAATCTGATAATTAAAATGGCCACTACTCATAATTCATTCATTAGGAAGGGGACTTTTAAAGCAGTGTCTATCATCGCCACAATCCTCCCATATTTATCTAACGATACTAGCACACATAGAATAGAATTAAAAATGTAACCTAAAAAAACTACACAGGTACATTCCCATAGCCTTTAAATAAATATATATATATATATATATATATATATATATATATATATATATATATATATATATATATATATATATATATATATATATATATATATATATATATATGAACATTTGTAGAATGTAAAATACCTCAGGTGAAATTGCCATCGAACAGTCTTTTCCTCACCTTCACTTCTTCACTCCACATTCAGACCGATCCCTACTTCCCTCCTCCTCTCCGTACTTGTGGGAGGTATATATTTATTTATCTAACGATAGTAGTATACATAAAATAGATTCAAAAATACATGTTAGAACTGCGTTAGCACTTTGCTACAATTACTGAATTCATAGAATATAAAAATACCTCAGGTAGAATTTTCTTGACATAGATAGGGCAGTCACCTCCAGCAGGGTTATCACGAGTAGTTACGCTGAAGCCAAGGCCTTTGGTTCCCTTTACTAAGTCGATTTCATACATACGACCAATTTTTCTAGTGTTCCCAGTAGCCAGGATGTTTAATGCTCCTGGTTCCGCCGTCCGCTTGGTGTTCTTACTGCTTATAGTTGCTACTTCTGAAAATGAAACACATATTAGCCTAAAAGTAAATATAATAAATTTTTTTGAAGCATATGATAAGTTAGAAGATGATTAACTCAAAAATAGTTATTAAGAGTTAATATTGAAAGTGATCTTTCTTCTTCTTTATGTGTCTATTGGTTTTTCTTTTGCTTCTTCTTCTTTTTTTTCTTCACACACTTCCAGCCAGAGAACCTTGCAGGGAATTACATGTTGTTGACTTTTGTGTTTTGCTGACTATTAGTGTCGTATGTACTTCGTTCCGGGTGTGTTTTCAGCATGTAGTCTGCGGTTGGTTGTCATTTTCTTTTGCTTTTTTCTCTTTTGACAATTTTATTCTGTCCCTGCACTCCCAACCATGTATATTTATGACTAATTTCTTTTTTGCCATTTTCCGTTCATACATTTTATTTTTCATAATTTTTTTTTTGGTCTTTTGTTTGGCTTTTCTTTTCTTTTCTTCCTCCCAGCATGTTCATAGTTATTCATTACTTATTTCTTTTTTTGGTATATTTGATTGTTACTTTCCTTTTTAGAGCTTTTTACATTTTGTCTTTTGTTTTCTTTGGTTTTGTTTTTCTTTACTTCCTCTCTGGACTCCCGGGCATATAGTCTTACATGGGTATTTGACTGTTTTGTTTTGCTGAATATCAGTATCATACATACATTTTATATATATATATATATATATATATATTGTTTTTACAATAAATATTATCTTATCTCAAACACCTTGCAGAGGAAACGTCAAACAAATCTTTGCATTTATTTTTAGTGGTAAGCAAATACCGACGTAATCATAAATACCGTAAGCACAAATACCATGGTAAATATATTTACAATATTTATATCCATCAATGGTAATGAACGATCAAATAGATATGCTTAGATGAACTTAAAATCTAGTAGAAATCAGCGAAACTTAACATTAAATGTAAGGAGTGAAGGCGGAAACTGGGGGAATTAGTCTTTTGTTATTTAGGAGAACCTCGAATATGAAATTAATTATCAACCATCAATCAATCAATTTATTCAACCAATAAATTTACATAAATATAATTTTTCTATTGGGATGCATTGTATTGGAGTATAGTCTTATTTATAGTAGCTGTTTTTGGTAAACCTCAGTTAACGTTCTTAAATTATTTTTTTTTATGGTACGTTATGACAACTAAAGAAAAAAATTATTTTATTCTTAGATTACCAGAACAAGTGAAGGGAATAAACGCTCTAGTCTTTTTGCTATTTTTATGATAATAAATGTATTCTAATAATAATATCGTAATATAAAAACATTACAATAATTGTTATTCCAAATTCGAACTCTTTAGTAAAATAATGGGATTGATCAGGGTGTGATCTCACCTTCGCCTACCATGCGTTCATTTTCTTCACATATCAATCGCTCTTCACTACCTATTCTTGGTTTTACCTTTGTCTTATCTTACCGTCTACCATGCGTTCATTTTCTTTACATATCAATCGCTCTTCACTACCTATTCTTGGTTTTTACCTTTGTCTTATCTTACCTTTGTCTACCATGCGTTCATTTTCTTTACATATCAATCGCTCTTCACTACCTATTCTTGGTTTTTACCTTTGTCTACCATGTGTTCATTTTTTTCACATATCAATCGTACTTCACTACCTATTCTTGGTTTTACCTTTGTCTTATCTTACCTTTGTCTACCATGCGTTCATTTTCTTCACATATCAATCGCTCTTCACTACCTATTCTTTGTTTCTTCGGCTCATTTTTTTTCAATATTGCGAGTTGCAGTTCGTTACATTGCAAAGCCTGTCGAAATATTTCTTGCGACCTAAAACAAAAAATAGCTCACTCAGTTTAATGTTACACCTCATAAGCTGCGATCCTGAGAAAAAATTGCCTGATTTTCAAAAAACGGTGGAAACAACCCCAAAAAGCCAATTGATCTTAATGAAAATCACACTATTTTATTCCACATATTAGAGAGTCCTACTGTGGAGGTTTCAAGCTCCTATCTAAAAACTTGGATAATAGTTGGATAGTTGGAAAACGTTGGATAATAGGGCTGCTCCCATTGCACAACTGTTTTCATGTACAATAAAATGTTATATTAAGATGCCTACCGGCACAGAGGTGGAAAAGGTGAGGTAGCGCATCATGAGCCTCACCAGGAAAATTGGCGGGGTTGGGGGTGGTGGTAAGTGCTTTAAGTGCTTTTTAATGTGTAAGTGTTGACTATAGATTATATATCTATATTTTGACGACTAAACGAACATTCAGCTTGTCCGCTTCTCGTTTTGGAAATGAATTGAATTGAAGTGCTACCAGGACCTTTGTTTTAAGGGATTTTACATGATAATATTTCTCTTTGTCCATTTATATACAAATTTTCAATGTATTTAAACATATGTGCATAATGTGTCTAAATATCAGAGACCCCTATCGTAGAGGCCGCAATGAATTCAGCCAAGTATTTTTTTTATTGTTTTAAAAAGTAGAGTTGTGACAAAGAGTCAAACTTTAGCGTAAAGAGCGGGGCATTGCGGAGGGGACAGCCCCTTTCATACACGGAATAATTTCTGTTCGTTTTAAGTTTTAATGTCGCTCCTTACTTGCAGCTAAAAAAAAAACTTTTTTTTATTTAATAAACGTTAAAACCCCTTTCCGTCTTCCCAAAATTCTCGGGAAAATTATTATCAAGAACTTATTAGACAAAACTACTGTTCGTCGACAATTCTGACGTTGACGACAATTTGGACAAAATAGTCGAATTCAATCCGAAATTTTAATTCTTAAGCAGAAAAACACGAAAAGTCAGACGCTAAGAATCAATATATACAATTTAACAGCATGAAATGAGGGGTTTACTGATGACTAACCCACACTATATTACGCATCGGCAGATAGACACGGTTTTAACTGGTTTGAACACTGCCCTCCGCACAGAAATTTTGTCCATTTTGCACAAAAGTAACAAAAATACACGTAAATAAATTTTGTTACGTTGGGTAAACTTTTTGTGTAACGAGTAACAAACTATATTTTTTTATTTTACTTATTTATTATAAATTTTTACTAACAAACCAGGTAAAGAACAGATGGTGCTCCAATTGGAAGTTAACACAATTGGAAGTTCAACATATTTTCTTTTCAGGTGTCAGGGGCTAAATGAGCTAAGAGGGAGCTTTCTTGGGATGGGTGGTCGTGAGCCCCTTCTTGGAACTTTGAAGTCGACGTCGAAAATAAATATAGTAGCAGTGGTAAATTTTGTCCGGAAGGGTCTTGTTATTCGAAAGTCGATTGTTACATAATTTAGTTTGTTTGTTGTTATATATGTATGTATACGGCCTGAAAAATGGCTTTAAATACAGTCATTCATTCATTCATTCATTCATAGTTGTCAACACTATTATTTTTGTGTATTTCGATTTTAGAAAAATGAAAAAATTATTCAAATAAATTATTAAATAATTTACAATAAAAAATGAATAAATCAATATAATAAAAAAAATCAACATTATATTAATCCGAGGTAACTGAACTGCTTTACTATCTTTAACAGCCTGACCTGATAACAGAACCGATATCTGGAATATGGGTGGCGTTTCCTAGACAGACATTATTTTATTCTTTGAACAGGTTATGGTAGGAAATATAAAAAGCAGGGTCCAGTTGGGTCAATTTACGAAATACAGAGATGAGTAGGGCAAAACATATTTTTCATAGGGAGAGGGACAATTATGTTGCTTTTTTCAGTTTTTTTCAATAACAAAACCAAAAAAGGGAATTTTCCAATGAAAATACTCAAAAAACTTATCTTTAAAATCGGGGGGATGCGTGTCTAGGGGGAATCTAGAGGGAGGCAAATACCCCCATTCTGTCCCCAACCTGGCACCAATGGTAGGGTCAGATGGAAGGAACAGCATAAGCTTTAAATCTGCTTCAGAAAGTAGGCAAGCTTTTAGATTGAAACTTTATATGCTTGATATAAGCGACCCTGAGAGAAACAATTGGGAAGAATAAACCAAAGATTATTACAACATAAGTTTCTGAAGAAAAAAAATTCTGAAAAAAAAAATTTGTTAAAAGATAAATACTTGACCCTGTTGGGGACTCCATTACAACTTATCTTATTTACCTATAGGTTTAATTATAATGTTGTTAATATTTCAAAAAAAAATAAAAATAATAATCGCATGCTTGACCACTGGTCCGCACAGCTTAGGCACCGAAATCCGGATTATCTGCCATCAGCCGGGAGTGCTATGCGTGGTTGGGGGGTAAATCTCTTAACGCTTCCCGTGTTATTTATTCGGATTTCTTCAGGTACCCATTTGGAGCTGGCCTGGCTCTGGCTGAGCTATAAAGTTATACAGACTTAACAAGTTACAAAGTTACAGCGTTTGGAGAGGTGGAGAGGGGGGGGGGTAAAGATTAAAACGCATGAAATATTTGTTTATATGCATTTTCATTACGTTTCTACGAGTCGGACGACTCATTTGCTTCAGGACATGACAAAATTGCCCTTATGTAATGTAAAGAAAAATCCTAACGCTTATACAACTGACAAAACAACTAATAATTATGCAAAGAAAAAAATACAAGGGTACTACAAAAGTGAAAATGAAATAAGACTGTTTGAATTAGTTAAGTAGAACCATGCACAACCATATATTACCTTTATAATTAGGGAGTATCAGAAATTCTACTTTTAATGAAAGAGAGCCCCATTTGCAAGTTATTGATACTAGTGGGGGCCGAGCTTATAAATCAGACATGTGGGCAAAAAAACAGCGAAAAGTATAAAATATGGGATAACATATGGGACCAAAGAACTTAAAAGTAAAGAGCTATAACAAAGGGCTATAACATATGGGACCGAAGAACTTAAAGGAAAAGGGCTACAACAAAGAGCTATAGCATATGGGACACAAGAACTTAAGAAAGTGTAGCCATCTTTTGAAGGTGTGGTTTTCTTTTGGAATCGACAGATTGTTAATTACGGACGAAAAACGTTGTTAAATTTAACTAATTAGTTCCATTCATTTACTTACATGATTGAACGTAGCAATACTAACAAAAATGTGACATGACCTTAAAAAGCTCACAATTGTGAATCAAACAATAATAAAATCTTAAAAAATCATTTGTACATTAAGCATAAGCATCAATGACCAAATTTTTATTTTAGAAGAAGAAAATTATTCACTTTGACCGAAAGTTACTATTAAAAATTGTTCGCCTATTCGCTGTGGCCGGTTATAATTATCTATTGCAAATACTTTAAAAAAAGTTATCGGGAAGCGTAGTTAGCCACTCAAAACTTTTAAATAAGTTTGATTCTGCCATTTGATTGCATCATTAACGAAGTGAGGATGAGGACAACTACCCGATTGAACTTCAGCCTTCAGGTCAACTACTCGACAACTACGACTGAACTTCAGGACCACTACCCGACTAAACTTTTAAATAAGTTTGATTCTGTCATTTGATTGCGTCATTAACTATGTGAGGATGAGGACAACTACCCGACTGAACTTCAGCCTTCAGGACAACTACTCGACAACTACGACTGAACTTCAGGATAACTACCCGACTGAACTTTTAAATAAGTTTGATTCTGCCATTTGATTGCGTCATTAACCAAGTGAGGATGAGGACAACTACCCAATTGAACTTCAGCCTGAAGTTCGGTGATAGACTCTAGAGTCACGCTGACTTGGCTGACGACATGGCACTCATGATAAAAACCCTTGAAGAAATTGTTTCAGCACTGATAGTTATGAGAGAAGGAGCAAGCGGAGTTGGGCGCAACTCAAGTAGCAGTAAAACGAGAATAATGTTTATTGATCCACAAGTATGTCAAAACCAAGTAACAGTCATTAACGACTTCAAGTACCTCGACTCCATTCTGTCAAATGATGGTTCAGTCAATAGCAAATCCAACACACGAATCACCAAGTCATATTACGTCCTAGAGAGATTCAAAAAACTTTGGCGCAACCCTGTTGCAGCTACCTCCCAAAGATAAAAAATTTTAATAAATTTTTGTTACGTAATTTTTGTAAAATTAAAAAAAAATTAGATACTCAAGACATCTATGGGCTTAGTCCTACTATATAGCGGAGAAACTTGGCAAGTAGCCACCACGACTTTGAAGAAGCTGGATATGACTTAAACTAAAGGACTCCGAAAGATAGAGGGACTCCTTTGGCATGATTTAATCATTAGTGCCAATGTCCTGATCCATACGCAGCATATTACATTTTACTTACAAGTAGCGTAGCGTACACTGAGACGACCATCTCCCCTGAATGCAAGAGAGACCTCATTTCGCGTCGCCAGTTATTTCAAAACCATTGCCACTGATTGCAAACGACCATATTGACGGCCAAGAATGAAAATGGAATAAGATTTGGAGATCCAACCAAGGCTGCTCAAGAGCGAGTGTTCTGGAGAGGGATAGTGTCTGCTCTCCTGAAGCTGGTACCAAATCGGCAGGAGAATTAAGTTAAGTAAGTCAAAACCAGGGATCAGTGTAATGTAATTTGTCTCTTGTAAAAATTTGCATTTTTCCTATTAAAAAAAAAAAAAAAAAAAAAAAAAAAAAAAAAAAAAAAAAAAAAAAAAAAAAAAAAAAAAAAAAAAAAAAAAAAAAAAAAAAAAAAAAAAAAAAAAAAAAAAAAAAAAAAAAAAAAAAAAAACAGTGCGTGAGCACTGTGTCTGCCTTGGCCTTTAGAATTTGGCAACATTTACAGTGCCTAGTTTTTTATTTATTTTTTTGTGCGTGTTTTATTTTCTTGATATTTTCTGCGATCATTGGAATCAGTTGACTTGTCTAATAAAGCAGTAAAGTCAACTCACCTTTGGAACGGAACATATTGAAGAGATCTTCCATTAATTTCAATAATTCTATCACCCGCAGAAATTCTCCCATCTCGAGAGACTCTACCACCGGGTTCAACACCCTGTACATTAAGACCTAGGTCTCGACCTTGACGGTCATAAGCAGGTACAACGTGAATACCTAAGGCACTTCCATCATTGATTAACACCACGGTTTCAGTCCTGTAAAAAGGAGTAAAAAAGTTACAATTAAATAGCTTATCTATTAATTTATTTTTATTAAAGCAAAAATATGATAAGCCAAAGGCTTGGAGAGAGAGATAAAACGAAAGATCTATTTGCACAAACACTCGTAACTTAATGGCTAAATTTGGTTGGATTATAGGACGTGTTATTATACACTATTATACAATGGTGTAAAAAAGAGACGAGAGAGTTAAATACTCGCGTTTTCAGCTTAAAAAGCCCTACTTCTGTCGAGCTGTTTAAACAGTTTGTCAAAAAAGAAAAAAATCCAATGAAGCACGTATTTCGTGAATTTGGGTCGGGGGAGGGCTAAAATCAACCTGGCTCTCCTCAAAATGACAACTCTGCTCCCAAACAAAAAACAAAACAAAAACTGGCACTTATGGCTCTTTTTTGCCATTAGCCCGTACATGCTAAATTTTAAACCTTCCACTTGTAAGACGGGCATACTATTTTAAACCCAAGTCGAATATATGTTGGAATATACAATAGAATTTCTGATTTAAGATTTAAAAATTTTAAAAAAAATTTCTATAAAAATTATCCAGATAACAAATTGCGGTTCCGAATTGAAAAATTAAGCAATGAAGAAGAGGTTGATTGTTATTGAAAATCTTTAAAACCCAAGCTGTTTTGAATTTCCCGCTCAAGCAATTAACAACTAAATAAAAAGTAATTGCTCAAAGTAAAAATCCGGATTTTATAATATTCAAAAGTTTCCCGTTTGGGTATGTTTCGCCACGAAGATTAAAAAAAAAAAAAAAAAAAAAAAAAAAAAAAAAAAAAAAAAAAAAAAAAAAAAAAAAACAAACAAACACATAGCCTGTACATAAAAATTAGCTTTCAAATGGGCTCTTAAACATCTTTCTATGATGTTTTAGTGTCCCAAAAGCGGCAAAAAAAAAAAAAAAAAAAAAAAAAAAAATGGACACATCAGTGTTTTCCACACAAAAGTGATTTTCATTGTTGCTCATGATGGGGGGATTATAATTCACCTTTAAGGGGTTTTCGGCTATGATAATTCCAATGGTGCGGTTTTTGTTTTGATCCGACACAATTTTCGAGGGGTTTTTGTGCTATTTTTGAAACTCCCATAAATTTGTTTTCAGATTTCTTCCACATGGCGATGTTTCCTTGTTTGACTTTTCAAAACAACATTTTTAAATTATCAATTACTATAGGCTATTCGTTTTTTAAGAGGTTGTATCCTACGCTGCAAAATAATATAGAAGTTTGAAGCTCTTTCGCAAAGTTTGTTTTAAATGAAATTTCTTAATTTTCTCACTTTAATCACTTTTTGAGCAGCTATTGTCAACGAAAGTTCGAGAACATTTATCAAAAGCAAATTTCCTCCTTTGGCCAACAAAAGATCATGAAAAAAAAGATCATGATGAAAAAAAGCTTTATTATGGGAAATTCCCCTGCTATGATTTTCAACGGGACGGTAGGGGACGAGCATACATTAAAAAAGAAAAACAGAAAACAGAAAAAAAAACACTCGAACAAAAACGAAATTTAGTCACTGCCATAGTTAAGCTCAACTCACCTTTGGA